>NW_017285571.1:0-224 GCF_001594075.2 Trachymyrmex cornetzi
CATATCTGCAATTTTGGATTATTCTTATTAAAATAAACTTAATATTCGTTCTAGGTCAATAAAGTATTTATTTGTTTTTATTAGTATTCATTTGTTTTTATACAAGATCAATTTTAGGGATGGACAATGTTGAAAAAAAATCGACTGTCAAATAATCGAAAAGCCTAAAACAGGTGGGAGATTAATAATCGATTAAGCTCGAAAAAGAACGCTATTAATTATAA
>NW_017285572.1:0-224 GCF_001594075.2 Trachymyrmex cornetzi
TCACGAATTAAATTGACTGGCAATTTAACACATTTTTTATTAGCTTATTAACATCTTCGAAACAATCTTAATAATGTTGAGTAACATATTCAAATCTGTAAATAATTAATTCGTATTGCAAAAAATATCTCTCTTGCATTCGGGACCTCTTCTCTCCCTTGTACTCGCTGATATGATTTTGCAAGATTTGAAAAGCAGTGTCTTGGGTAATGTTATATATTAAT
>NW_017285573.1:0-224 GCF_001594075.2 Trachymyrmex cornetzi
TCAGAGACTTCTTTGTGCGCGAATGCGCTTCAGTCTTTGAATTCCCTTGGAAATGAAGATTGCACCTCCTCGCCCTTTATCGGAGATTTCTCTACGTAAATAAACATAAAAACGTCTGGTGCATCTGTATACCGCTTGCGAACAGTTTGTATAAAGCGTTGCATTAAAATAATCTGTGATCGTCGAGAGAAGAGTAATGTTTTTCTTTTACTCACGGATTAAAT
>NW_017285574.1:0-224 GCF_001594075.2 Trachymyrmex cornetzi
ACTCTGTCGGTACAATAACGGTAATTTACCCACTTCCGGTTATCGGATCGCTCTGAAATTTATACGGTACACTCAGTCGGTGTTACTTAGCAACATGACGGTTAGTTATTTCGCTCCTTCAACTTTTAATCTTTGTTACCAATAATTATCGACACTCGGTATATCGATCAACTCGAAACTTTCTATAGCCTTTGCTTTAAGGTTCGATAAAATAACTACGGTGG
>NW_017285575.1:0-224 GCF_001594075.2 Trachymyrmex cornetzi
GGCTGAAGCGTTCACATAGCAATTGTAACATTCGAAATAGTAATGGACCAATCGGAGCGTAGCGTTTGGAGCTTACTGTTCAGAGCATTTGGAAGAAGCAAAGACCGCAGCCTTTATGATAATAGTAACTGTAATCATATAACATTTTCGACTGTAGCGGATTTTAAACTGATTCGATTTGGATTAGTGATGCTGCAAGCTGTACTAAGCTTAACGTTCAGAAC
>NW_017285576.1:0-224 GCF_001594075.2 Trachymyrmex cornetzi
ATTGTATGGTTAAGTAGCTACCATGACGCATCTCAACCTAAATCGGCCAATGATCTTTCTGGCTTGTATTAAGATTAACGTACAAAATAAAACGTACTCGAATGACTTCCACAAAGATAATGCAGTCGGTGTACGCGATTTTGTTCGTTAACGTGTGTTGCATTTTTTAAAACGTATTTAACAAAATCTTTTTTTTTTTTTAGAGAATTTGATCTGGTAATATC
>NW_017285577.1:0-224 GCF_001594075.2 Trachymyrmex cornetzi
TCTATAATCCTAGTATAATTGTTTGGAAAATTTGTATGCTACAAAATTAGATATTTTGGACATATGTAAAAATCATTCTAAACAATAATCCGTCTTTGGCAAGTCGTGACCAGAAAAAAGCATTACGTAACAAAGAGGCGATTATCAACTTGACGAATGCCCGCTATCTACGATTCTTCTTGTATAATTTATACTTAGTATTCGCTTTATCACCTTTATCTCGC
>NW_017285578.1:0-224 GCF_001594075.2 Trachymyrmex cornetzi
TAAAAAAAATAGTAAGTATTATTTTAGAGCTAATAAATATTTAAAAAAGGATAATTAAAAATAAATGTTCTAAGTTTTCAGATTGAAAGTAATAAACTAACTACAATTAACAACGAAATGTGTAGTAATTTCTGTAAGTGAAACAAAGGTTATGCTGTAAACATATGGTTTTATTCCCTTTTGTGTATTTCAGAAATAAATAAACGTAATATAGAAATATATCA
>NW_017285579.1:0-224 GCF_001594075.2 Trachymyrmex cornetzi
GTAAATACAGATCTAAAAATAATTTGGATCATTAAAATAACGATATATAAAACTTCCAAACTGGTTGCTGAAATATCTATAATTATTTTTATGGTCCAGCCAAATTGTTTTCAAATCTGTATCTAAATCTGTAGCCAAATTTTTCGATTCTTCAGCAGAACCGTTCTTTCCGTTAGTATTGTAGTATTGCTTTGTAATATATATATTTTTCGTATTTTGATGTT
>NW_017285580.1:0-224 GCF_001594075.2 Trachymyrmex cornetzi
TGTTTGCCAATATTAAACAAAGATAAAATGATCATTTTGTTACGCTGTACTTCTTACTGGAAAACACCATTTAACTTGAGGGTCATTTTGTTTGAAATTAATATCAATTGTCATTAGAAGAATAATTGTACATGAAATCGTTTTATTATTTATTTAGATATTTTCGATGTAAGCAAAGATGTCATGATTATTATTTATTATTACAGAGAGAAGTTGCATTTGCA
>NW_017285581.1:0-224 GCF_001594075.2 Trachymyrmex cornetzi
TGTTGTTTAATGCGAGATATAAAATAGTTATTAAAGCGAATTCAAAATAGTATTCTAAATGACTGATTGCAAAAGTAAATGTCCACATAAACCGATGATCTCCAAGCAAATGATACATTAATTGACAGAAACTTAAAGCTTCTTTAAAGTACCATACCATCTGTATTAACATTTGTACTTTCAATACTTTGTTTAGTTTGCGTGATATAAGGCATAGTTGTAGA
>NW_017285582.1:0-224 GCF_001594075.2 Trachymyrmex cornetzi
GAGCGACACGTTTACGGATTATCGTTAATGTAAGACGACGGCTCATATATGATTCAGGATGCATGACAATTTTGTCTCTTCGACTTACACGTGAGATGCGTACATAATTGAAAGCCGCTTGTCGCGCATGATACAACGCAAAAATTATCCCGCAAATGGATACAATAAATATATAATCAGTCGATAAATTCGAAGTGTTTTCGGGTTTACGGAATATCTACGTA
>NW_017285583.1:0-224 GCF_001594075.2 Trachymyrmex cornetzi
TATCTTGTTCGAGATTAGTTCAAAATCGGGACTATCGGATTCGGGAATCTTATATTTGTCACCTAAGTCGACGAGCTTGACTTCAACATCATAATAGAATCTTGGCGGTGGGTACGTTTGATCTTCAATTTCTAGGTGGACAGTTGAATGATTTTTCTTAATATATATAATCGGAGATATATTTTGAAACATAATAAATTAGCATTAATCATATTCATTAATAA
>NW_017285584.1:0-224 GCF_001594075.2 Trachymyrmex cornetzi
CGCTTCCGCGCTTCTCTCATTAATTGTCACGAATTTTTCACGGAGGAGAAAATTAATTACACATACGCAATGTTTTCTAACATTAATTTAAAAGTTTAATTTCATGTACGACAAGCAGAACATTTCCTTTACCGTTGTTCGATCCACATATTTATATATTGTTTATTAATTTATCGCATTTTCTCATTACACATTTTCTACTTTATGATTAATATAGTATAGAA
>NW_017285585.1:0-224 GCF_001594075.2 Trachymyrmex cornetzi
ATATATATAATCGTTACATCATGAATTATGTGCATATCTGAAATATTAAATTTAGCAATGACACGAATATTACAGTTTGAATAAAGGCGGGAGTTGACAAAAATTAACGAACCAATCAAAACTGTCTGTCGCGTGACCAGACTCTTATTATAGGGTCTCTATCGGAAGTTACCGCGGGGAACCGAGGAGCTCGTGCTGTAGCGTATGACCGGCGTTCGGCGTTA
>NW_017285586.1:0-224 GCF_001594075.2 Trachymyrmex cornetzi
TTCAGTAATATAGCTGTAGTAAAATGTTCATGGTGTAAGAAATCACTATGTTTAAAACAATTGAAAACAAAGTATAATGGCAAGTTTAAAAGAAAGTATAATGAGTAAACGATACAAAATATAGAAAGGACCTAACGGAATAAATCCTAAAGGTGGGCCATATTATTCCTGTTCATTTGAATAATTCAATTAGAAATACAATAGGGTTACATCACTATAAAACG
>NW_017285587.1:0-224 GCF_001594075.2 Trachymyrmex cornetzi
ATGGCATAAACGTCTCGGTCACATAAATTGTAACTATCTCATAAAAATGATAACGAACGGCTCTGTTACCGGAATAAACTTGTCAAATAAGAAAAGCTTTTTCTGCGAGGATTGCCTATTGGGCAAACAAGCAAGATTACCGTTTACAACCACGCACGAAATCGACGTCACTCCCGGTGAAATTATTCACGCCGATCTATGTGGTCCAATGCAAACGCCATCAA
>NW_017285588.1:0-224 GCF_001594075.2 Trachymyrmex cornetzi
ACTTTATATAGTTTTCTAATTCTTAGAACTAGAAAAAGATGAAGAGTTAGTTCAACCAAGATTAAAATTAAACTACATTAATAGAAACAGGCATGAAAAGAATAGATTGTGGATAGTATTCATAGTACGTTTTTATTTTAAGATTAATTTAAATAACGTCTTGTGTGTGTGTGTGAAATGCTAATACAGCCATCTGATTGGCTTATGACATTTTAAGATCCCAG
>NW_017285589.1:0-224 GCF_001594075.2 Trachymyrmex cornetzi
TCGGACTATTTGTATTAGCTTGTTAACAGGACAACTTGTTCGGCTCATCTCCTATTTCTTTTTAGTTAACCATCAATAACTTTAGTGTGATGTTGACCATCAGCATACTGAATAAAAAATTATCTATCGCATTTATTTATAGCCTCAATTTTATTATTCACGGGTATAACAGAGTTTTTATTTAGTTCTTTATTTAAATATAATGAATTGGAAAACTGTACTCT
>NW_017285590.1:0-224 GCF_001594075.2 Trachymyrmex cornetzi
CATGCCTCTAAGATAACCTGCTGTAATTGTTCGGCCATCCTTTCTGCTTCCTCCGCAGATCCCGGACCGAGGGCCCCAATCCTTGATCCAGCTACATCTTTCAGGGTCTCACAGAACAGCTCCCAGTCGGCCCGTCGAGTGTTGAACCTACAGTTCGCAGCACTTCGGTCATTTGTCATCTTCGGTACCTTCAGCCCGATCTCCACGGAACTATGGTCACTATT
>NW_017285591.1:0-224 GCF_001594075.2 Trachymyrmex cornetzi
AATAAAGAAACAGAATAAGATGCAAAAAGGAAAGAGATAACAAGTAAGAAGCAACGAGGTACATTGCAGATTAGACCTTAAGCCCCTGCCTGATTCAAATAACTTAAAGACGCAGGCAATGCAGAAACGGATTACTTTAGAATTTTTAACAAAGGATAACTTTAAAAGAAAAAATAAAGCTAAAAAAAAAGATTGTACGTACAAGTAGATTGAATACCTGCGAT
>NW_017285592.1:0-224 GCF_001594075.2 Trachymyrmex cornetzi
ATACGTTTCAGCCATCATTCGGGCCATCTTCAGTGTGAAACAAATAGATAATAGAGAAATCTTCTAATTTTAGGGATGGATTTGCCACTCACTTGCTCAAATTAGAAGATTTCTCTATTATCTATTTGTTTCACTGATGATGGCCCGAATGATGGCTGAAATGACGTATGAAGATTAATGTATAAGTATCATGTATTAAATAATTTATTGCATAATTCACCGCA
>NW_017285593.1:0-224 GCF_001594075.2 Trachymyrmex cornetzi
ACTCATTAAGAAGTTATAAACAAAAGAAGTTTACGAAATAACTTCTTTTTACTATAGGGGCTTGCGACTCTCACCTCCGACTCTAACTCCTCCTATTTCAGGGGCACACGATTCTCACCTTCGACTCTCATCCCCCCCCTCCCCCTGCTTCAAGGGCGCTCGACTCTCACCTTCGACTCTCACCCCCGTTTCCCCTGCTTCAAGGGCGCCCGACTCTCACCTTC
>NW_017285594.1:0-224 GCF_001594075.2 Trachymyrmex cornetzi
ATCCATTGAAGTGACACGTCTTTTGTGATTTTCTCATTACTCGAGTGGAAGGTCGATCCTAGAACCCTACCTAGCTGTTGGGGCGATTTTACCCTCTCGCTCCTCGCCGTTTTCCGGCACTCATTTTGATTTTGCTCCTTCTCTCTCCATCTTTTCCGCTATTGGTCCTTCGTACGTATCTTCGGCTGTACATACCTTAATGCTTCTCGCGGATAACTACTTCG
>NW_017285595.1:0-224 GCF_001594075.2 Trachymyrmex cornetzi
AATAATAATGGAAATTTAAAGTAAAATTCTTCTATGTATAGATTATATCATTATACATAATATTTTGAAAACTTAATTTGGGTTAATTACATATCTTCATTCAATGTTAATACTAATATAACGACTGAACTTACTTCTAAATGCTCGAATTTTAAAGTTCTTCGCTAATTAAATTATTTACATGCAAGCTTAATAGAAGACATATACTGTTTGTACAGGTTATT
>NW_017285596.1:0-224 GCF_001594075.2 Trachymyrmex cornetzi
TGTGCATTTTGGCACATATATAGTATACATATTAGACTATCGTTTGACCGTCCAACTTTTTGATATCTTCAAAATTATTGTATGGGAATAAGTTTCCGCCCATTGTAGAAAGATGTCGTTAGTAGCATTGCTGTGTGTTTGATAGAACGGCAACACATGTATTCGAAAGGTTTGTGTTCAAACTTTTGAGCCCAATAGTTGGCATTCGTTCGAAGCGTAAAAAA
>NW_017285597.1:0-224 GCF_001594075.2 Trachymyrmex cornetzi
GAAGTTCCTTCGGAAAATGGCCTTGGCAGGTGAGCTTGAGGAAGCTCAACAAAACAATTAGAAATCAGGTCGGTAATCGAGCTAACTGCAAGATGTATAAAAATAAATATAAATTAAAACATTTATTGTATGTTTAGTATATATTTATTTGTACATCTTGTAGTTAGCTCGATTACTAATTTGATTCTTTACGTTTTGCTTTACATAATACGAGCGAATTTTTA
>NW_017285598.1:0-224 GCF_001594075.2 Trachymyrmex cornetzi
AATTTGAAGTAGTAACTAAAATCTGACAACATTGACTTGCGCGATACTTGTACAATATATAAACTATAAAAATCACAGCTTGTTCAGTTGTGACTTTTGCACGGCTGGCTATCTGGTATATGATAATATTTTCATATGTTTTTCAGGTACGATCTTGAGCGCGTACGAACAATTTCCGCATATAAAAATGAAATTCCGGTATTTTCGTACTATATGTGGCAAAT
>NW_017285599.1:0-224 GCF_001594075.2 Trachymyrmex cornetzi
TAGTCGATCGGTCTCTCTGGTCTTTCGTCCAGCAGCTCCTCGAGCTCTTTCTTCGCTCTTTGTTACCGCCTGGTGTTCACCCTCGCCTGCTTCTCCAATGACTGGAGAACGAATAACTTTCTGCCTCTATTTGGACACGATATCTACTTATATGTATAGGGGGACGCTGTTATGATCATACAACCCTTGTGCCTTTCCTTCCCTTTGATTGTACCGAAAGCTCC
>NW_017285600.1:0-224 GCF_001594075.2 Trachymyrmex cornetzi
TTCACAATTTTCAAAACTTATCCGACTGTATAACTCACTCGCATATGTTGCACACGTTGAATACTTTCACGCTCATTGGAATGTTTTCTATTTTTCTTATTATTCTAAATATTGCATTTATGTTTTTATTACTATATTATTATATTGAGATCTAACAGCGCCATGTGTTTTTTCTATATAAACCATTTTTCTATTTAAATTAAATTTTGTTAATAGGAGATAAA
>NW_017285601.1:0-224 GCF_001594075.2 Trachymyrmex cornetzi
ATTGTGAGAGTATAATAATTATTAACAAGTCCAATTAAAAAATATATCTTGGAACTTATTTCATAAATAAATCGAGAGATTCAGAGAAACTTTTTGCTTAAAAAGAAAGAGATTTTCCGTTTATTTCAATTACGGATTTTTTATTATTTGAATATTTAGTTAATTTCTCCTAACCAAAAATTCAATGAGAAAGAAAAAAGATCAATCGACTTTTTAATTTTCTG
>NW_017285602.1:0-224 GCF_001594075.2 Trachymyrmex cornetzi
TTGCAGGCAAAAAATTATTTGACTAACTCTTTTTATACACAGATTTTATTACAGATTTTATATTCTTTGATTTTTACTGTGATATTGTTTGCAATATTGCAGAAAAGTTCTAACTTGCATTGGGATCCTATTGTGTGCAATTCTTAAGTTAATTTCAATGTTTTCAAATTCTTAGTTTCTATTTGTTTTTTTTATTTATTATGATTTCATACATGGTGTAAGAT
>NW_017285603.1:0-224 GCF_001594075.2 Trachymyrmex cornetzi
TAAACTATTGGCTTTTTGATATCACTACCTTAATACTTTTATATGCAAAATAATGAAAGAAATCATATTATGTAAAAAAAATCATACAATTCCATTTAAAAAACAGGTAATCTTGAAATTTTCGAGCGCCTCCACTCATAGAAAACCTATTACTAGTATACTGTACCCCTCTTGATGCTGTATACAAATTCAATAAATATATCATTTCATATTTTTAAAAATAG
>NW_017285604.1:0-224 GCF_001594075.2 Trachymyrmex cornetzi
GCGCGGAGGTCAAACTTCTTACACATATTTCAATAGCTTTATAATATTTTTTCATGATATATTTTGATTTATTAATAAATATTAATAATTATTAATAAATATTAATAGTATATATCTTAATGTCACTCCAATTTTTAAAATTTTAAAACAATATATATTAGAGATATCAATACAAATGTTCCACTAAACAAATTCTGTGCGTATACTCGTAACTTCACGTTTGA
>NW_017285605.1:0-224 GCF_001594075.2 Trachymyrmex cornetzi
TTTTTATTCAATAACGATTCGTTTTTCAACATTATTTTGACATTATCGTGACTTGTTATTCTGCTTGAGTTATATTAATTAAAAATGTAACGATTGATTACTAAATAACTTTTCTTATTCTGTGACCGGTATTCATAATCGGTTCTTTGTTTAATTTCAAGTACAGTCTTAAGATGCCATAAACCAATCACAGAACCGTATTAGCATTCATCCTCTGACGAAAA
>NW_017285606.1:0-224 GCF_001594075.2 Trachymyrmex cornetzi
CGTCCAAAGTTTTCACGCGAAGAGACATGGCTGGAAGACAAGAAATCGGAAATCCCTCAGTGTTCATTAATCCGCGTGTGATAAACAATATTATCGAACGAAATATGCAACAATATTTCTTACTTTCTACGACGTACCCACTCAACTCTTCTCATACGAATAAATTACACGTGGGATTACAATCAACGAAGGAGGGAATCTTCGAACCTATCATCAAATTGACT
>NW_017285607.1:0-224 GCF_001594075.2 Trachymyrmex cornetzi
CACACCCGACTTCGAGGGGCCGTCGGAGTTTCCCTGTTCGTTTATCTTTCTTCGGTTATTACTCGCGATTCGAAATTCACAACTTTCGAGGAGATGCCCTTGACCTTTACAGTACCGGCAGAATAATGAGATGATGATGCGGCGTTCTGCCCTATCTTAGCTCTACAATCTCTAGCATTATGTCCAAAATTATTACAGATTTGACAGACAACTTTTACTTTATT
>NW_017285608.1:0-224 GCF_001594075.2 Trachymyrmex cornetzi
TTGTACGAAACAGTTGGCATGTAAAATTAAGAAGAGACTATAGAATCTGCTTTTTTAAGGTGGAAGACAAAAATTGATGAAGGACCTTCTTAATGGACGAACAGAACATTTTAGGCAAACCGGCATACAAACAGATGGCTATCAAAGAACGAGTTGAATACAGATGAAGAGAATATTCAACAAGATTCCCTCAAAATCGGGTTATACTGGACAGGTGAGTAGAC
>NW_017285609.1:0-224 GCF_001594075.2 Trachymyrmex cornetzi
TCAAATAAACAGATTATTACTACACGTTTAAATTTTTTTATTTCGAAAACTAAGCCGTTTAGGTTTTACTTGAAAGTGCATACCTCTAACTACATCTTTACATACCATGGTAGATGTTTGACGGAAATGTATTTTAACAGACAATAATCTAACAAATGATACTAAATTATCGTAAATGATTACATAACAATAAAATGACAACATAATATATTATAAAAATTACA
>NW_017285610.1:0-224 GCF_001594075.2 Trachymyrmex cornetzi
AAAGTATTTAAAAATTTAGCTAGATATAGATCTGAAAATAATTTTGTTGAAACATCAAAATAACTACGTGGAATACTTAAACATTGATGACAATACTATAAAAAATTTTAACATTGTAACAATCAGTAAATGTCCTACATAATTATTTTGACGGTTCAAACAAAACTATTTTCAGATCTGTATCTAATTAGATATTTCAGCATAATCATTCCTTCCGTGTATGA
>NW_017285611.1:0-224 GCF_001594075.2 Trachymyrmex cornetzi
ATTTCTACGTAAGACATTAGTCCCACATCGATTCCGATCTCCAGAAATTTGTACGCCGTTGGTATCAACGCTAATAGTCTTGTCAAAATTGTACGAGAAGACGCGCTGTAATGAGAAAAAAACAAACAAATAAGTGATCTACAGAGAAAATTATTAAAAATCATATATAAAAATACTTACGGTTGAACGTATGAATCCATGTCTTCCGAGCGCCTGATGCAGTA
>NW_017285612.1:0-224 GCF_001594075.2 Trachymyrmex cornetzi
TCGGGGCCTCGACGAGGCGGCGACTAGATTCTCTGCCAGGAAAAAACGTTTTTAAACGAAAGGACTAAAGCGTTTCAACGCGAAGAATATTACGTATCAGATGATACCCCATAGATGGTGAACCATAAAGTGACGAAATATCACGATTGTAAAAATAGTTACTAATGTAATTAATATCCTTCGAGTGCTCAAACGAGACAAGAATAGATTAATTCAATTCAATT
>NW_017285613.1:0-224 GCF_001594075.2 Trachymyrmex cornetzi
CCGCCCTAGTTCTAACCATAAACGATGCCAGCTAGCGATCCGCTGAAGTTCCTCCGATGATTCGGCGGGCAGCTTCCGGGAAACCAAAGCTTTTGGGTCCGGGGGAAGTATGGTTGCAAAGCTGAAACTTAAAGGAATTGACGGAAGGGCACCACCAGGAATGGAGCCTGCGGCTTAATTTGACTCAACACGGGAAACCTCACCAGGCCCAGACACCGGAAGGA
>NW_017285614.1:0-224 GCF_001594075.2 Trachymyrmex cornetzi
AACGTCTATTTTATTGTAATATTTCAAATACAAATAAATTTTCAAGCCATTCTCATCTGGGGTTCGTGGTGTATGCCTTCTTAACTATATTGTTTTAAATTTTTACCACGGTATATTCTATTTTATTTTATTAATAATAGTGATACTAATAATAATAATATTAATAATAACAATAATTGATTCCAGATGCCTCCATTACTTTAACTCGAGCGCAAAACAGGAGA
>NW_017285615.1:0-224 GCF_001594075.2 Trachymyrmex cornetzi
CGCCACTACTCATGAATTACACGTCTACAACATTGGCGCGCAATTCCATTACTTTTTACGCCCGATAATTATCGCAGATAACGGTGCATCTTGGAAACATTTGCGCATGATGTAAGAATACAAGGTGTACCATTGCGCATAATGGCGATAGTAATACTGGGTAGCAAAACAACCAATCAAATTTTGCCCTCTATATGCACTTTCGTATAATAGCGCTGGCATAT
>NW_017285616.1:0-224 GCF_001594075.2 Trachymyrmex cornetzi
AATAAATACTTATCTATTAATTATTCTTAGTATACATCTTCTTTTTTTAAATATAATATCTTTATAATACTTGTGTTAAAGAGAAATGATAATTTTCCTCCTTTAACTGATAATTCTCTTCCTTTAATTAGAATGTTCTACTTTTCTTTAATTATTATTGCAAAGTGTTTTATTTATAACGCGATTCCTTCGGAGCGTATTATATTTCAGTTTGCAAAGTCTAA
>NW_017285617.1:0-224 GCF_001594075.2 Trachymyrmex cornetzi
TCGATATCAAGTAAATGCTCGTTCTCAATATGTAATGCTGGTGATAGCTGTCTAAACTAATCAATTCAATTTTGCATGAATATCCGATTCAGACAGTTCGAAGTATCGGTATCGGCACGAACCGTCACAATTTCTCGTGCTATTTGATCGGCACGCAAAACCCGACATCCTCGAATGCGTCGCGTATACACATGGTATCCACATCTGGGCCATGAATCAGAATC
>NW_017285618.1:0-224 GCF_001594075.2 Trachymyrmex cornetzi
ATATTGTTGACTAAACACACATTTTTGAAGGTATTTTTATTTATTTTTTATTTTTTACTTTTTATTTTTTGTTTTAAGATTTATGTAAAGTTTTATATGCCTTTTACTCCTGATATTGCCTTATTTTGACTTTTCATGATTAGCACTTTCATTAAAGTGTGTTTTTATGTTGCCATATTAATTTAGATAATAAGTTTCAATTTTTATTTATATGCGTTTGTTTG
>NW_017285619.1:0-224 GCF_001594075.2 Trachymyrmex cornetzi
GGTTAAAAGAGAAAAACAACTTTGTATTTTCATCGCGAGGCTTGTATCTCATATTTAACAGGAGCGGTATTTTTATGTGTAAAACGAATTAAACTCGGAATTCGTACGATAAACATTGATATTATTCGCAAGTGACAATTTGAAACCCTCGCAATAAATGCAAAAAAATGTATTAAGATATAAAAGTTATTTTGAATATTTTATATATGTATGCTTTTCAACTC
>NW_017285620.1:0-224 GCF_001594075.2 Trachymyrmex cornetzi
CTCCTAAGCACCGGTCGCTGTGATTGGTGGTGTCCAATCGGGATCACCCCCTAGCAATAGATGATGCTGACATATGTTAGATAAGGACATATGTATGTGTTTGACTAATGGAGCGGTCCTATGGTGCGGAATTGGCGCAATGCGGAATTGGCGGAACGTTCGTGATTGGTCGTGGCTTCATTCCGCCGATTCCGCCGTTTTCTGTTGCGCAAATATATTTCTTT
>NW_017285621.1:0-224 GCF_001594075.2 Trachymyrmex cornetzi
TGAGAACAACGTATTCATTGCGGGCATTGCGGTAATGCGACTAGCTATACGGACATTTATTTGTCAAAGATTTTTTGAAAAACCTTTGATCGCAATATGTATACACGCACTTCAAAAGATACGAATCTTTTACGCGTGCGCTCGCACGCACGAGCGCACGCGGTTTTTCTGCACCCGTGTTGCGAAACGAGGAGAAAATTGAAACGCAGCTTTCCACGAAGTCG
>NW_017285622.1:0-224 GCF_001594075.2 Trachymyrmex cornetzi
TTCGCACGAGAGTTCTCTGTCGGCCGTCCCGTTCCTCTTATCCTTCCTCATCATCGCATCGTACAGATTCTCGGGATACTATGGGATAAATTGGAAGAAAAAATCTTTTTAATAAAGCCGTGTTCGGATATCTACTATCTACAATATATATAAAGCCTACAGCACATGATGCATTTTTTCCTGCTAGATTGCTTGCAATTTCTAGTAATTTACTAAAATCCAAT
>NW_017285623.1:0-224 GCF_001594075.2 Trachymyrmex cornetzi
AGACCGTTTCCCAGAAACTTGCTGTTGTAAAGACCTCTTAAACAGCTCCGTTCGACATTACGGTAAGATTAGTAAGTTAGTAGGAGCTCTAGTTGTCCGATTAATTTCATTATATCAAAAAACGAAGCTGGGATATAGAAGATTTGATTGTCTAGTTGTAATAATAGTCCACACAGGAGACAGCTAATAAAATATTATTTTCTCATTCTTGACTTTTAACTAGC
>NW_017285624.1:0-224 GCF_001594075.2 Trachymyrmex cornetzi
CTCTTTGTTCGACCTTGACCCTTGTAGTTTGGCCTAACTATTCGCACGTGTCTGACACATTGATATTTTGTTACTGACTATACCTGTTATTGTGATTATACAAAAATATGTTTTGCTTACAGTATTGTATATTCCACTGGTTTTAAATAAAAATATCTTCAAAAAATTTTTAATAAATCATTGTAACGTCGTTTAACTTTTTCTTATATGTATAAAAAAATTAA
>NW_017285625.1:0-224 GCF_001594075.2 Trachymyrmex cornetzi
TATAGATTTCAACCTACCAAAAACTAGATACATTATAATATACGGTTTTTGCTAGATTGAAATGAATATATAATGTTAATAATATATACAAACAAAACTTTTAAGTAAAATATGGAGTATGTTAAGTAAAGTATGGAATGAAGTATATGTTTGAGTCTGATACTTAACTTCAAAAAATTTAAATAAAAAGTTAATAGTTATTGATAAACTGTAAGTAAATAAAG
>NW_017285626.1:0-224 GCF_001594075.2 Trachymyrmex cornetzi
CCGTTTTACTCCATTAGTTAGCCATGTTGTTTCAAGTTTCTCAGGAAAACCAATCTATGGTCAAAGTGGCCCTAAATATTTAATACATATTTTGAAACAAACTGTTTGCAAGAAAGTAAGAAAATTTAAGAACAAAAATACTACACTCGTAAGTCACAACAAGTTATTTTTTTCATGTAACAGAGAATTGTATTTTACAAAATTTATTCTACTTCATTTTGTAT
>NW_017285627.1:0-224 GCF_001594075.2 Trachymyrmex cornetzi
GGTAAATACTGTATGGAACGATAGATGGAACAACAGTCAGAAGGGTAGGATTACTTATGCGTACTTCCCCTGTATACATGATAGGTTAAAGAAAAAATGGCTAAACATAGATCATTATACGGCGCAGGCTTTAACGGGACACGGTAATTTTGACGAAAAGTTGCATTCGTTTGGGTTAGCAAATTCCCCAGACTGCTTATGCGGACTAAGAGATTCCTCAGAAC
>NW_017285628.1:0-224 GCF_001594075.2 Trachymyrmex cornetzi
TTTTAAATTCTACACTTGACTTCTGTACTTACAACACGATTAATTTAAGACGTAATGTGTAATGTCATCAAATGCACACATGTGAATGTAACGTTTACCAAAGTTTTTCAACAAGTATATATAATACTTTTGCATACATATAAATATCTCTGATATTTACGTATCATTTTTTTCTCTGCTCCATAGGATTTATGTTTCTGATCCTTGAATTACACCGAGCATAA
>NW_017285629.1:0-224 GCF_001594075.2 Trachymyrmex cornetzi
AGAAATAGAAATCCCCATAATTCAATTAGAAGAAATCGAAACTGCCTCTGATAGGCGATCGAGTAACGCGTTGCTACACGAAGAATGTGCTTCGGCCTTAGGGCACGAAGGATCGTATACCGCAAAAAACGGCTACACATTCCAAGTCGCCTCAGTCGTAAAAAAAACCGTCCCTAGGGATGAGCGTGAAGAACAGATAAAACCTCTCTTACGACTCGAGCACC
>NW_017285630.1:0-224 GCF_001594075.2 Trachymyrmex cornetzi
GTTTAACAATTAAAATAACAATGTTTATTGTTAGAATTTTTTCTAGAATTATTTTAGAATTATATACATCTTTTAAAATCTTTTAATAATCTGGCTGGAAACTTTGAACATAGTGAAACGCTGCGTAAACCTGGCATTTCAGTTTATACTTTATTTGGCTGTTTTTTTACTTTAATTAGTTCTAGAACTATTTGTTTAACCTACCTAGAACAAAAGAAACTATT
>NW_017285631.1:0-224 GCF_001594075.2 Trachymyrmex cornetzi
AATAATTAGAGCAAATACGTAGCTTTTTATGGCCATATGCAGAAGAGTAAATATATTCAATGGGCCACTTGCGTTGCTAAACATTTTATCGGTTTTTATATTGCCATCGACGATGGTAAAGCGGTAATATTTTTATGAGAAAACTTGTTGATGCAAATGATGGGAGGGTAAAAATGATTGCGTGCGATGTAAAATGACTCTGTTTGAGAGCAGGCACGAATACC
>NW_017285632.1:0-224 GCF_001594075.2 Trachymyrmex cornetzi
ATTCACACACCCCAATCTTTTTCAGAACAATTTTGCATGAGAAAGAATTCTTCAAAAAAAAAAAGAGACGAAATACATCTTACTTGCCATTTTTCATGTATACTGTTGTTGCTGCGTTGCGATAAAACAAAGAAACAGAAAAATGGAACTAGAAGTATTCCGATCTTCTTGGGATAATTGTACATAAAAAAGAAAAATATTGTTGTGAAGTATTTCAGAATACA
>NW_017285633.1:0-224 GCF_001594075.2 Trachymyrmex cornetzi
CTACATACGTATAATAGACATAGTTTAATAAGTTTCATTTAATTGAAGAATAAAAAATTTTCATGAATTTATTATAGTCAACACATTGCATGTAACATCTTTAAATAAATAAAATATTCATAAATGACATCAGAATATGTAAATTCATCAATTAATTATAAATTAATTAATTTAGAGATTAAGAATTTTTTGTTGAACATTGCAATTGTGATGTATTGAAGAGA
>NW_017285634.1:0-224 GCF_001594075.2 Trachymyrmex cornetzi
AAATTAATCAATATTACAATAATAGTTAACGTAAATTAACGTTAAACTTTAATATACGATTTCAAGAGATTAGTAAGTGGTACCTAATATCGGACAAACAGTAAGGGGCTCCGCACAATAAAAGGAACAGGGAACATAGAACAGAGAATAAGAATTTTAATCTATCAGAAATCATGTATTGTGGAATACATAGTGTGTATGATAAAAATCCGAAGTACATAAAT
>NW_017285635.1:0-224 GCF_001594075.2 Trachymyrmex cornetzi
TAACTGAGTTAAACGATCGACATACTTCTGAAAACATCAAAATGTGGTTGTTAAACATAATGCTTGATTGGAATATAGCCATAGAAAATATTGTAATCGTTGTGTCCGACAATGCGGCAAATATAAAAAAGGCAATTACAGAAGCATTTGGTGCTGAAAAACATTTACCGTGTTTTGCACATACTTTAAATTTAATTCCATCAAATATTATTAAAAATGATATT
>NW_017285636.1:0-224 GCF_001594075.2 Trachymyrmex cornetzi
TATGCACAAGTAATAATAACAAGTAATATTAATATTAACAAGTAATAATGTTAATATGCACAAGTGTGCGATAAATGCATCTAATTGAATAACAATAATGCATCTAATTGATGCACCTAAACTCCAGTAATAAATAATATTGGGCCAGTTTCACCAACGCCAATTACTTAATCGGTCGTGAAACTGATGGTATTATCTTTCTTATGTATTCGAAAACTTACCTT
>NW_017285637.1:0-224 GCF_001594075.2 Trachymyrmex cornetzi
TTTACATAAATTATCCTATTAAATCAAATTTAACTAATTGAAATGTCTCCAGTATTTTCGAGGGTACAGAAAATTACAATTGGAGTAATCCGGTTAGAGATAATGTACACGATGATCTACACCCAATGTTCGAATAAATGAATGTATAATAATGATTCATAATAATGAATATAAATACACTTTTTGTTATTCATCAAGAAACGAATAGATACTTTTCATTCGAT
>NW_017285638.1:0-224 GCF_001594075.2 Trachymyrmex cornetzi
CCATATCAAATTAAGTTTTTGTATAATTTTTTTCTTGGAATATTCTCTGGAACAATATAATTTTAGAGTCTAGTATATGTGTTTCTTCTGAGTGCATGAAATATAACATCTTGCGGAAGATATAAACGACAAACCTTATAAAAATTGTAGAATAAACCACGGAAAAATGGCAGTCCGTGCAATTTTTTATTTAAACTTACATTAGCCAAAATGCATATATTAGA
>NW_017285639.1:0-224 GCF_001594075.2 Trachymyrmex cornetzi
TTTAAAAATAGTAGATTATATAATTAGTCTTACGTTTTCTTTATTTTTTATCTGCATTAAAATATTTATGCTTCTATAAAATTTACTGATTGGTAGACAGAAATACTAGCAAGTAATAATATAAAATAATAAATAATTAATAAATCCGACACGAGACAATACAAATAATCTCTTCGATAAATGGCGCGTGCGCCTGCGGCGCGTTAAGCCTGGTCGGGACGGTG
>NW_017285640.1:0-224 GCF_001594075.2 Trachymyrmex cornetzi
CTAACGCCAAATGATTATCAATTAATCCTTAATCTGATCCTACGCGTAACGTTGGAATTATTATGCAGGGCTGTCGCGTGAGAAGAAACAAAGAGTACAGTATAATAAATGAATCTACTGAAAAATATATTAAATAAATATTTGTTTAAATAATTCTAAGCAAATACTTGCTGAATGTAAACATATATTTATTTGATACAAAAATGATTAATTTGATTTAATTA
>NW_017285641.1:0-224 GCF_001594075.2 Trachymyrmex cornetzi
CTACGAACTTTTTAATAGTTTTATCGTATTCAGGAGGTCAAAATCTACAAAAAATATGATATCCTTTACTTTTTACTTTTTGGTGATTAAGAATCGGCCTTTTTTTAACATCCTCCTTAGATTTTATTCTATGAAGACAATAATAATTACAATAAAATTGGCACGTATTAAAAATGTAGAGTTATTAAAAACTTTTTAAAACATTCGAGTATTTTGTTAAGGCA
>NW_017285642.1:0-224 GCF_001594075.2 Trachymyrmex cornetzi
ATTTCCAATTATTTCAATTTATTTTGCACATATTTAGAGAGTCAGAAACCAGTTGACCAATCATAGAGCAATGCTGAATTTGTCCAATGACAAAATTTAATTGACCACGGAAAAATATATTAGAGCGGAAAGTCCACAATTATTTAGTGTAAAGGAGAGCGACTCCTAATTATTTGATGTATTACTAAGCACAAAAGGCCGAATGAATGATATAACTAGGAAAG
>NW_017285643.1:0-224 GCF_001594075.2 Trachymyrmex cornetzi
TTTAACTGGAAATTATAAAATTTACATAAAAATATTAGGATCAAGACCCGCTTTGACCAAGTATACTTTTCCGCTTTTTTATGTTGAACATTTTCGCTCAATATTTTTCAGATTTTTTTACTTATGGAGTTTCTTAAATGACCAACATTTGCAAACATCGCCTGTAAAATTAAAACGACATCGAGGTGGAGGAAAAGTCACGCTTTGATAAAATCGGCGTTTAG
>NW_017285644.1:0-224 GCF_001594075.2 Trachymyrmex cornetzi
AATTATATATAAGTATAAAATATAAAAAATATAAAAATAAAATTATATAAAATTATCTATAGTTATATAAAAAATTGACATATATCATATACAACTAGATGTATATAAGACAAGAATTTTGTAAATTACATTCCAATCATTTCCAGAAACTTTTTGTGATATCATTATAAAAAAATAATATTATAAGATTGATTAAAATCAATACATTATTTTATTAAAGAATT
>NW_017285645.1:0-224 GCF_001594075.2 Trachymyrmex cornetzi
TTTGACACATTTAAAGTCAAGAATTGTAGGAAAGCTAGCATATATTATTAAAAACAACACAAAGAAGGTTAGTAGCACACTAAAATTTTGGGTGCAAACTTAAGCAAAAAAAAAAAAAAAAATTAGTATTGGAAAAAAGAATGCAGTTATAAAAAAGGGCAATCAAATAAAAATACTGAATAAAATATAAATTTTAATTATTTTAATCAAGAGAAATAGGCTCG
>NW_017285646.1:0-224 GCF_001594075.2 Trachymyrmex cornetzi
TCGTGATGCTAAAGCGTCCACGAACGCGACGGGCTATAACCATCGCCCATGATTCCCATTGACATCGCTGCGATATAACGGTAGTTAAGGGTGTCAAAGACCAACATAAAGAATCCGCTTTGCGCAATAACGTTCCCACTTTTTACTTTAACGCCGCAGGACGTTTTGCTTAATTAAAAATAATTTTTCTCTCCAAACGGAAGATTACGTCACTACGAAAGTAT
>NW_017285647.1:0-224 GCF_001594075.2 Trachymyrmex cornetzi
CACATATTGTATTTTGGGACTACCGCATAATGTATAAAGCATAACAAAATAAAAAAACGGAGTTTCTTATTTCATGGAAAGGAAGGAAATGAAAGATTTAGATTGGTTCGTTTTCTTATGCATTATGCGCTATACGTTATGCAAGACTCTGTATTCTCGCCCTAACATAGATAATAACGTTATCGAATTTTGAGCGTAAAAGTGTATTTGGAAGTATAGACTTT
>NW_017285648.1:0-224 GCF_001594075.2 Trachymyrmex cornetzi
GTTGGTAATATGCACGTCGTAAATAAGCCTCCCGTCGTCCTTCTTCATCGTGATATTTATCATCCTTTATACGTCGTACGTCGTGGTCACGATATCGAAATTCTTCATTAAGACGCTTTATCTCGTTGTTGAGTCGTTGTATCTGATTATCATAATATTGTGCATCATCCTTCGGATATTGAGAAAACCCGATTCGTCGTTGATCGCTGTCCTCTCTACGTCGT
>NW_017285649.1:0-224 GCF_001594075.2 Trachymyrmex cornetzi
GTTTTTGTCCCTGTCAATGAATCCTCCAAGCGGCGATGGCCCTATTAATGTGCCCCAATTTGTATGCCTACCCACATTTGACTCGTTTTAACATATAGTTACTAAAACCTAAAACAGGTAATAAATTTAAATTAATTGTTTAAGTATATTTCAATTATATTTATTTCAATGTACACTTATAACACAACATTCTCAGCTCCAATACATTAATAGGGCCATTAATA
>NW_017285650.1:0-224 GCF_001594075.2 Trachymyrmex cornetzi
GGACCTCGAAGTGGCCTCAGTTGGATGTCTGGAGACCTCCACTTGAAACTTTTTCGCGACTAACATCGCTGAACGCGCCGATTTGATTGCGGCGATCTGGTCGCGGACCGACGATAACTTTCAACTGACTTTGACCGAATTTGACGGATTAACGGACCGGTAGAGGTTCGCTCTAGGTAAGTAGTTTAAGAAAAACTGTGCTCTGTTTGTGAAGGCCCTCCTTT
>NW_017285651.1:0-224 GCF_001594075.2 Trachymyrmex cornetzi
GAATTGACATAAAGAAATATGTCGAGATTATCGACGGAGATTTTTGCTCTGGTTTTAAATCTTCTCTCCTTTGTGGTCTGTAGTATAAACAACTTTGGATGCTGTGTCTGCAACAATTTGTATCCACATATGTCGATATCTGATATCTTCGTCAAAGTGAATGTGGTTTCTTGCGCCGTCACCGTATATATTACTGGGAAATGCTGGTGTTCTTTCGGTGATAA
>NW_017285652.1:0-224 GCF_001594075.2 Trachymyrmex cornetzi
GTGTTGCGCTTTTTTTATAGTGGTTTCCCCAGTAGGCCTATTCCACTCTAATTTTTTTATGCATGAATTATTCCAAATGCCGTCATTCCTTCGTTAACTACTTTGGAACATTAAAAAATTTATATATTTTTTTTAAAGATTTATTATTATTATAAAAAGATTTATTATTATTACATAAAAATATATTCGCGCGAGTAATATTTAAAAAATGCTTATCAAAATAT
>NW_017285653.1:0-224 GCF_001594075.2 Trachymyrmex cornetzi
CCACCCACCCTGTATCTATTCTTTCCCACCTTAGAGGTGGCGATTTGCCTCAAATACTTTGAACGTATGACATGGCGGCACGCTGGCGGCGTACGAGAGCGCTGGTGAGCGCGCGAGGCAGGACGATGCGCGAATAATGACGCGCGCGGCTCAGATAAATCTTTTGATTTTGGCGGTCTTTTAAAATCTGTTGCGAAGGTGTGTGCAGGAGCACGACTACACAG
>NW_017285654.1:0-224 GCF_001594075.2 Trachymyrmex cornetzi
CCTTTCCTCCCATTCTATAAAAAAGAAGAATTTCGATTGATTGATTCCCTTACGTACTATGCAATGTACGTTATGTAAAGTCCATTATACAATGCAATAGTAAGACGGGGATCACAGACTCTTGCATAACGCATAACACACAATACATAAGACAATAAACTAATCAAAGTCCTTTATTTCCTTCCTTTCCGTGAAATAAAAGACTCTGATTGGTTGATTTTCTT
>NW_017285655.1:0-224 GCF_001594075.2 Trachymyrmex cornetzi
GCAACTAACGGCGATATTCTCTCCCAGAACTCATTTCGGATGTAAATCTCACTGTGCGCGATAAATTGACTTTTTATCTTCTCAGTACTGTAAAAAAGAGCGATACTTGTAATCCTTACATAACACTATATCGCGATTTAATTCGCGAGTAATCGTGTACGTGCTTCCGGGAGCGTCTGTCGTAAGTACAGCGTGCGTGCGCGTCACGTTCGAACGATACCGAA
>NW_017285656.1:0-224 GCF_001594075.2 Trachymyrmex cornetzi
CGTGCCACTCTTCTGTTTCCTCGATCTAAATTAGTTTTATCTCAATTAAATAATATTAAATAAGAGAAATCCTAATTTTCAATCGAAGCAGAAATATTTCGGCACTAATAAGATCTGCTTTAACCGAAAAAAATAGGATTTTTCTTATTCAATTAAATTTATTTTCATCGGTCTATTTCAAATTGTAATTGTAATTAAATTAAATAACTAATTATGAGCAGATC
>NW_017285657.1:0-224 GCF_001594075.2 Trachymyrmex cornetzi
ATCCATTCGCGTTTTCGCAACTATAGCGGAAGACTTTCAACGTTTTACTTTTATTTGACTTCTACAAGGTTCCATTTTCGCTATCTCCCGGAAGAATAACTATGAAATATTTTCAGGCTATGATATTTCAGGCCTGATGTTGCCAGGTTATTAATCATTCAAAACTAATCTTCAGATTGTTAATCTGCAATTACTAGACTGTTATTATATTCTTCAATAATTTC
>NW_017285658.1:0-224 GCF_001594075.2 Trachymyrmex cornetzi
CTCTCTTTGGCGAAGTACATTTTGTCGACCGTCCGTACAAGTGGATATCACAAGACTGATCGTACCCGCGTAAATTGCTGCGTATATGGTAAAACTTTTAGAATTGAAGAGGGGGTAACCCCTCCCCTTTTTCCCAAGAATTGCGAACGTATCGCGATACATTTTTTTCTACGTATTTTCTTTGTTCGCGGTAACCCCTCCCCTTTTTTCCAAGAATTGCGAAC
>NW_017285659.1:0-224 GCF_001594075.2 Trachymyrmex cornetzi
AAAACTAATAACAAATAAAATAAATAACCTATAAAAATGTGTTACTCAATAAAACCAGAATGTAATGAACACAACTTTCACATATATGTGGTTTGTTTAAAGCCAAAATATTAATATATGTGTTTTATGCCCTTACAACCTCCTTAAACGAGACTGACATGACTGATATATGTAGGTGCTTGCGTGTGTGTATGCGTGAGTATGTATATGATTTTAACTATTGT
>NW_017285660.1:0-224 GCF_001594075.2 Trachymyrmex cornetzi
TTTTTTTTTTAAATTAAAGAGGAAAGTTTGAACTTTATGTCGTTGAATACGGCATTCTCTAAAAAAATTTTACAAAGTCCGTGCATTCCGTTAAACTTTGCAATTTTCAATATAACAAACACACCCTCATATTTTTGAGAGTTACAATGGCAGATGTGCATGAAACTTAAAATCTGAACATAGCGTCTTAAAGAAGAGATTTCAAGCTTTAATTTAAAAAAAAA
>NW_017285661.1:0-224 GCF_001594075.2 Trachymyrmex cornetzi
CTATATTCATGTTATAATTATTTCTCTGTTTAGTCCGTTTGTTTATAATATCGTTCTTATATTGCATGCGTTCACATGCTCGTTTTAATTCAAAATTTGAAGCATAACGTAGACGTCTTTTGAGATTATATTCTTGTCTTTTCTCATTCCAATATACAGATGATAGTTTTTTGTTTAAATTTATAGCAAGAATTTTTTTATTTGAAGTAGAAATTTCAGTGGAT
>NW_017285662.1:0-224 GCF_001594075.2 Trachymyrmex cornetzi
GGCGGTTCTGCAGGAATGAGCAGTTCTGCCACGACACGTCTCGAGTCCTATGTTCTCGAGGCGGCTCGCGCCCGCGGGGAACCACGGGGAGGCCCACTCATTTGCGCCTCGTCCCAGACGCACGCCCTGACCCTGTAATAAAGCGTATGTTTGTCTTGTTTCCCTAAACTGTTCATTGGTGTGCGTTTCGCCGTGACGAGTTACGGCTGCTTCATTTGGGGGTA
>NW_017285663.1:0-224 GCF_001594075.2 Trachymyrmex cornetzi
TAAAACTACGTGTATTTTAATGAAATAGTATGGAACATACGATAGTAAATCGAGAGCTGCATCTTCATCGAACGAAAACAAGATGAGATTGTGTTCACTTTTCGAGGTTAAAAATTTATGTATAAGTTTATGCACGTAAATATATCTTTCCAGAAAGACTTTTGATCCTATTACTTTCTTGTGACCATTAAAATCAAAAGTAATTTTGTAAACTATTATAATCT
>NW_017285664.1:0-224 GCF_001594075.2 Trachymyrmex cornetzi
CTGGATACTACTTGCGCGTCAACGACCACTGCCTCACCATCCTTAGCAATGGTCAGGTCGGGCTGCCTCCTGCCGGCAGAGGTCGAGCACGTCGTCCTCATCGACATGCCATCCCTCTGTTGTAAAAAGCCACCAACTTGACGACATAGGTCGTTGTGTCGCAGGATCCTCCCTCCGTGCGTTCTTAAGCAGCGCTGAACGCAGTGAGCCGGCGTCTCCCTATC
>NW_017285665.1:0-224 GCF_001594075.2 Trachymyrmex cornetzi
TTTTCTCAAATGGAATTTACGAAAAGATGTTTGGAACAAAATTTGGAACTTTGTCATATTTCACGTATGGTTCTGTTTATCTGCAACGAATATTCCCCAAGTCTGCCAGGAGTTATTGCATATTAACAAATGATACAGTTTCTTTGCACAGTTTTTTCTTGGTACAGTTATTTTATACAAGCTTACCTTTTTAAGAAAAAGGTAAAAAAAAGCGCTAAGCGTGC
>NW_017285666.1:0-224 GCF_001594075.2 Trachymyrmex cornetzi
AAACCATTTGGATTCTGTGGAATAGGAAGATTCTTCAATAAGTATACGTATACTTAGGTTTCAGTGTATAAAAATTAAAGATAATACCATTTGGATTAAGTAAACAACAAAGATAGTATCAACGCATTTTTGCACTACATGAAAAATTTGCCCCGCGAGCGGAGTTATCAATTGTTATTAATTAAAGTTGACAGATATCCAGAGGAAATCCGTTTCATCGATGG
>NW_017285667.1:0-224 GCF_001594075.2 Trachymyrmex cornetzi
TGTTATCACATATTCCTTTCTTATACAAAGCGAGTCGCGCGAACGAAACGTGTCGGTCAATAACACAAATAAACATGCTACTGCTTATTGAGAATTTCTATGTATCCATGATTCAAAGCATGACTCAGTGTCAGTTTTCATGTTCAGACCATTAGATTGACGATTTATATACAGCATCTCAGACATTAATCGCTTATTATAATTTCTCTCAGAATCCAGAACTC
>NW_017285668.1:0-224 GCF_001594075.2 Trachymyrmex cornetzi
AACTCGAGAGAAAAAACAGTCGCAATTATCATAATTTAATTATAATTTATAGTCATTTTTTGGGACAACTATATATTTATAATTCCATATGCAAATGGTGTCAATTGTATTATTAATAATAATCATATACACTGCTTGAAAATCTTTAGTTTGTTCTTAAAATATTTTTTAATTATTATTACCATATAAATAGTAATTGAATTTAAGAAAACAGTTATATTCAC
>NW_017285669.1:0-224 GCF_001594075.2 Trachymyrmex cornetzi
CTTCTGGAATTGAGACGATTTTTAGGCATTATTAATTATTACAGAAGATGTCTTAAAAATACAGCCAAAAATCAAGCGTTACTTACTGAATTTCTCAAAGATAGCAGGAAACGTGATAGAAGACTGGTCCCGTGGACTCCAGAAGCAGAAGAAGCTTTTAGGAATTGTAAAGAAGAACTTTTGAAGATTACAACTTTAACTCATCCAGCACCATCAGTTCCTCT
>NW_017285670.1:0-224 GCF_001594075.2 Trachymyrmex cornetzi
ACTACAGTAGCTAAAAATTATATAGATCTAAAAATAATTTTATTTAATCATCCAAATAATTATATAGAACGTTTAAATGTTGATGACAGTGCTGCGAAAAGTTTTAATATTTTAACAATCAGTTTGAACATTCCGCTTAATTATTCTGTATTATTTTGATGTTAAATTATTTTCAGATTTAGCTAAATTTTTAGATACTTCAACAAAACGCTATCGTTCTTTCT
>NW_017285671.1:0-224 GCF_001594075.2 Trachymyrmex cornetzi
AAACAATCAATATCAAGTTTAAAATGAATAAAATCGATTGTATTGAGCCAACTTTAGTTTTTTATGTATGAGTTAATTTATTGAAATGTCAACTTAAAAATAAATGTTTCGATCTTACGTTTTAGGTAATCTTCAGTACAAATTTAAAAAAATAAAATTTAAATATATCAAATTGGATTAAGATTTAAATCGTTCATAATGTAACTAAATGTATTTTACAGTGT
>NW_017285672.1:0-224 GCF_001594075.2 Trachymyrmex cornetzi
GTACGTCTAGCGCGGTGGTCGAGAGAACTCAATCTGTATTGCTCTGTTCGCACGCAGGCAGCTTACTCCCTGAGTCGAGAAAAACCCTAGCTTGCCTATTATGGGGGAAAATGGCTGACAATATCCCCACATACTCCCCCCCGAGTGGTAACGAGTTTTAACTGTATTGCATAGATTTCTTAAACACTATGTGGTTATACAGATTTCTTACATACTATGTGGTT
>NW_017285673.1:0-224 GCF_001594075.2 Trachymyrmex cornetzi
ATATTACTCACCAAATCGCCACTATTATGTTAAGATCATATATTAAAATGTTCTTTTAACTTCCGCAAATTTTTTATATTTTGATATATTTGGCTGACTTTTTATGGATATCGTCGCCACTATTTACATAGGACGATAACTATGAATTTATTACGATAATATCTCCACTGATTGCAAGGAACGATATATTCAGATTAATTTTGGACATTAAAGAGAGTATTGTG
>NW_017285674.1:0-224 GCF_001594075.2 Trachymyrmex cornetzi
TTATCACCGAAAGAACACCAGCATTTCCCAGTAATATATACGGTGACGGCGCAAGAAACCACAGTCGCTTTGACGAAGATATCAGATATCGACATATGTGGATACAAATTGTTGCAGACAAAGCATCCAAAGTTGTTTATACTACAGACCACAAAGGAGATAAGATTTAAAACCAGAGCAAAAATCTCCGTCGATAATCTCGACATATTTCTTTATGTCAATTC
>NW_017285675.1:0-224 GCF_001594075.2 Trachymyrmex cornetzi
TCGGTACGAGTGTTTTGCATAATAAAAATGGTACAGATGGCTGTGCACGAAAACAATAAAGAATGATATTTTTTGCTTCTTTTCACCGATTGCAAAGATGCTGAATATATATTTCCATATTGTATCTTCCATTGAATTTCATAGGGTATTTTGCTGCAACGACTCGAATCTACACGGTACATATTTCGTTTCTATTTCTCTATAAACTTTTATGTGTTAAATAA
>NW_017285676.1:0-224 GCF_001594075.2 Trachymyrmex cornetzi
TATTGATAAAAATAATGGCCTATAGAGATGATTAAAAATAACTCATTGGATATAATTTGACACGATTTAACAGTATACGTCTTACTGTCTTACGTTTTTTTATATAGCTATATCATGAACTTAATTGCGCCTAATTTGTAAGTCTTCATTAGACTCTTTTTATAATCTTTCCGATATTATATCTGAACAATGATTCCTCTTATCAGTTGCCTCTGTAACAAATA
>NW_017285677.1:0-224 GCF_001594075.2 Trachymyrmex cornetzi
GGACACGGCTCAATTGGACACGAGCCACTCACAGCGCTTGAGACTACAAAGGTCCTAAGCACCTGGTCGCTGTGATTGGTGGTGTCCAATCGAGCCGTGTTCAACTGGGTGCCATCCATTAGCGACGCATGTGTGCAACATGCAATGTGTGCAATTGGAGCCTTCCCATTCCTTATGGCTTAAGGCTTAAAAATTTATTGTAGATCCGGGCTAAAGGCCGCAGC
>NW_017285678.1:0-224 GCF_001594075.2 Trachymyrmex cornetzi
AAATCATTTCCATTTCGACAATTTTGATTCTCTCTCCATGATCCATATTTAACAAATGTACCGACTTTTTAAGGATCATTGCAGTTCATTAAAGTATTTGATGTATCATTCAATTTCCGATTTTGCTTCGGTGCAGAAATATGTCGCATATGCATCGACGATGTGACTGTACCACAAAATGGAAATAATCGTAACATAGTGAGCAATCGATTTTAAATGACTAT
>NW_017285679.1:0-224 GCF_001594075.2 Trachymyrmex cornetzi
ACTAATTTATTTCTAATTTTAATGTATTATTTTTAATAAATCTAAATTTTTCTACCTTAAAAAAATTATAATTTTATTTCCTTATTCTTAATTACAAAATTCTTATTTTACAAATATTCAATTTTAAATAATAATGTTTAATTAAAAATTGAACTTTCCCTTTCTAAATTGTTATTCTTGAGTTTCTGTTGCTATATTTCGTTGTTTTCGAAAAACTTTTTTTT
>NW_017285680.1:0-224 GCF_001594075.2 Trachymyrmex cornetzi
CATTGCATTTTTAAGGTATATTTCTTTTGTACCATTTACTTTAGGTTCTGACACATTTAGATAATTTTAACTTTTTATACATTCTACTTCGTTCATACTGTTATATTGTTTTGTACCCTTTTTTATTTATATTACTTATTGAATTTTATATTATACACAGATTATATATTTCCCATACTTCGTTGGCAACTAAATGTTATACATGTTTATTCTTATATTTTTCA
>NW_017285681.1:0-224 GCF_001594075.2 Trachymyrmex cornetzi
ATGAGGAAAAAGATATTCTGTACCGAAAACATACAAATCAAGAGAGAAAAAGACGAGAAGGAGATCGGGTAGGTTAACAAGAAAGAAAAGTGCAAGAGATACGAAGGCATCGCGTACACGCGTGCAGGAGGAAGAGAAACGGAAACGGGGAAGAAGCAGCTCGGAGAGTTTCCCGCTTGCGGATGAGTTCCGCGTTCTCCCATTTGTAACTCCGTTCACCCGGC
>NW_017285682.1:0-224 GCF_001594075.2 Trachymyrmex cornetzi
TATTCAAATGAATCATACTTAAAATTTATTATTTACTTCTTTAATACTAATTAACTAAATTTATTTATAAAATAATAGTCTAACCGCTATTGCACTATAATTTATCATTACTTTTATATAAATTACTAAATTTAATTTATTAAATTTAATTATTATTACTATATAGAAATGAAAGCCTTAAACGATCTAGCTGGATCTTAATGCTTGTATGATTCTTATGTGAA
>NW_017285683.1:0-224 GCF_001594075.2 Trachymyrmex cornetzi
ATTGTAAGGGATGCACTTTTGCACGTGTTAAAAATGATGATGTCATCGCGAAACATATTGCAACATGTTGCCCTTGAAAGAATTCTTGCATTACGCTGACAAAGTTGCGTTGGAACTTACAAATTGCAGACGCTGCAATTTGCAATATTAGATTACATTGGTGTCATCACCAGATGTGTCTAAAAAATCTTTCGTTACAAAATTGTTGGAGGGGATAAGATTTA
>NW_017285684.1:0-224 GCF_001594075.2 Trachymyrmex cornetzi
GAGTCATACTCACTGAGTAAAATGCACCAGTCAAATTAATCGTTCGCGCGGGCTAAAAATGGGTTAAAAATAGTGAAAAATTTTTATAAGGGTTTATAGATATATTCATTATAACATGCAAAAATATAATAGAAGGCTAGATAAAGATAAGGTAACGATAGTTTGTTGATAATTGTAATACTCCGTCGTAACCTAAAATGTTTAATATAAAAGTGTTAACTGTA
>NW_017285685.1:0-224 GCF_001594075.2 Trachymyrmex cornetzi
AAACGTTAATATGTTATAATAACACTTGATTGAATAAATTATATATAATACACTTTTTTTGAAGTAGCTACTTACAATGTACAACGAGCATTATTCTTTTGCTGACCGTTGGCGGTACGCCGTTAGACGCGATGCAAAGGTACGCTCCCATCTGCAACCTGTTCACTTTCGTGATATTGAAAACCGGTCCATCAATGCTGGGGACTATAACAAATATAATTAAA
>NW_017285686.1:0-224 GCF_001594075.2 Trachymyrmex cornetzi
TAATGTAGTATTTAAGTGTGTTAGCAATAGTGTAAGCCAGTTTACAATCTACAACATTAGCAACTGATTCAAATCTCTCAGAAATCGAGTTAACAAATGGAACAGTGAAAAATTTATTTAAAGAAGTATTACTATTATTCATATTGTTATTGTTAATATGATATTTTATTCTATTCTGAATTGTTGAAAAAATGAAAGTAAGTTGCACGTGGCACTTCCGTCTC
>NW_017285687.1:0-224 GCF_001594075.2 Trachymyrmex cornetzi
TTAAGTTTCACTTTATGTATGTTTTTTACATTTATATATGTATTACTATTATATTTTTGTAGTACCATTTAGTATATATATTACTATTATTTTTGATTTCATGTATCGTACATTTATAAGTATTTTATATATATACTTCAAACGAAGAGAGAGAGAGAGAGAGATGAATGGGGAGTAATAAAAAACGTTTATATACTTATATTGATATATTTTTTATATGTATA
>NW_017285688.1:0-224 GCF_001594075.2 Trachymyrmex cornetzi
AGAATACTCTACGTGACTGTGTACACCAACATCGTCACATAATCGAGTTAGTCTTGTAAACATCTTATTAGACTTAACGTAGAATATTTAATGTCTATAATTAATTGTAAATTTAGTAATATAATACCCAAATTTTTCTCATTTACTTTTTTTTATTTATTTATTTAGAAATTCTAAAAGTTGGATTTGTTATTGTAATATTATTTCTATTCATTCTATTTATT
>NW_017285689.1:0-224 GCF_001594075.2 Trachymyrmex cornetzi
AAACACTATGTGGTTATACAGATTTCTTACATACTATGTGGTTACATGAATTTCTTAAACACTATGTGGTTATACAGATTTTTTTACATACTATGTGGTTATACAGATTTCTTACATACTATGTGGTGGGTAACGTAAATGAGACTTTTTTTTTAGCACGTGCATAAGTTTTTAGTGCATGAGGTTGAGTAACGTTAGCTGTTGGTTCCTCCGTATTTCCTATT
>NW_017285690.1:0-225 GCF_001594075.2 Trachymyrmex cornetzi
CATATTTTAGTAGTGCCAGATTCAATTGTAGATAAAAGATTGACGATATCTTCCGCGATACCGCTACTGACAAGATCCCACGATGGTAAAGCCACGATTCCAGCGAGGATCAATGCGACGATGTCGTTCCTGAACCTCAAATTGACGGCACAGTATTGACCACGAAGTATCTGCCGTTTGAAGGAATACCTTAAGCCCCTGTACTGCGTCAGAAAACGTATATTT
>NW_017285691.1:0-225 GCF_001594075.2 Trachymyrmex cornetzi
AAAGCGATTCGGAGCGCCTGTGACGTCTGTGTCGTCCGAATATTGGTGTAACCGCGTGAATCCTGAGCAGGAAGCCTCGCGTGACGCAGCGCATGAGGGCCGCCGAGGCAGTCCTCCTAACATTCCCTCCCGAATTCTGTCCTACGCTAGCCCCTCTCAGGACTCTAGAGCGTCCTAACCCAGGCCTCCAGTCGCTCAAAACAGAGCCCTGGCCGCCCTTCCGAG
>NW_017285692.1:0-225 GCF_001594075.2 Trachymyrmex cornetzi
TATTTTAATAAAAAAGAGATTATAAAAAGTTATTCGGTATTGTGTGAGTTGATTGCCCGCCTACTGTCGTCCCCGCTGGATCCCGAATCCAATACCGTGTTACGCAGTATAACAGTAATATATGTATATTGTGAAACAATATAATATATTATCAGATAAAAGAAGGGAATGGAAGTAACTCGTTACTTGTAACGAAGTTACAGTTACAAGTTACTTTTTTGGTAA
>NW_017285693.1:0-225 GCF_001594075.2 Trachymyrmex cornetzi
CCTTATCGTATCCTTTGGCGTATACATAATATTTCACTGTCATGATACGAAATCGCTTAAGAAGGAAGTTTAATTCCTGGATTCGATGCCATTCATTTCACTCGAAGAGGCTATACCTTAACGGTTGTGTATTCAAGATGCAGATCGGTACAAAGTTAACGATAAGATTTAAATAAATGACTTCTACTCCGATTAACTTAAGCTATTAACTAACCAAGTAATACT
>NW_017285694.1:0-225 GCF_001594075.2 Trachymyrmex cornetzi
ACTGACTTACTGGTTTGGTAGTCGTCATCGAAAATTTTCTGGGCAATAAAAAAGTCGACATTACAACAAAATTGTTGCCGAAATGATTTCGGCTTTTCATGCAATGAAAGTTAAATGTCGCTAAAAATACATTTTCTTCACAATCATTTGGATTCTTTTCCAAATTTGGGTGAATTCAGTGATGAACATGGTGAATTCAGTGATGAATATGGCTTTCACCAAGAC
>NW_017285695.1:0-225 GCF_001594075.2 Trachymyrmex cornetzi
GAACACCTGAACACACACCTACATACCCCTGGGAGCCGGCATACGCCAGGAATATATTTCGAAGAAATCGGGTTGATGAATCAAGTGGAATCCGAATGGAAACTCATCATTCAACTTGAAATTACCGCTTTTAAGATTCGATACCAACAACTCCAAGAATATCTAAAGAATACAGAAAAACGTTGCGAAAAGATCATCGCAGGAAACGCACAACAAATATGTGCA
>NW_017285696.1:0-225 GCF_001594075.2 Trachymyrmex cornetzi
ATCTCCATGGCTCCGCGATTATATTGAACTTAATACACAATTTAGAACTTTAGCGAAGAACGACTTTGAAAAAAATTTATATAAATTAATGAACAATGCGGTATTCGGCAAGACCATGGAAAATGTGCGCAACCACGTAAACGTAAAATTAGTAACGAAATGGGACGATACGGTGCGGAGGCAATGATAGCGAAACCGAATTTTCACAGCCGCAGCGTCTTTGCG
>NW_017285697.1:0-225 GCF_001594075.2 Trachymyrmex cornetzi
ACACTGAAATAAATTTCAGATGAAAAAGAGGATCGTAGAGGTAAATTATCTTTTTTACAAAAATTGAATTTTTATGAGTCAAGATGTAGAGTTTCTTATTATGTTATACGTCTCTAGATGTATTATGTGTCTCTTAATATGTAGAATCTACAAGATTTGCGTCGCAAAACTCCTTATTTACGTATAACTTGTACTAGTACTGAGAAGGCCCGCGCTCTTTTCATT
>NW_017285698.1:0-225 GCF_001594075.2 Trachymyrmex cornetzi
GCTACGTGGATGGCGTTTATCGAAAAACGATCGGACATCCAGCAATTGGTGCGGTCATCTACTGCGTCACAGTTGACGATTCAGGACCTTGTCATTGAACTTGTTAAAATACGTGATGTGGACAATTTGAAATTATCTTTTTATGCTTGAACTCGAATAATCTGTTGAACACGCATATTTTGATTTATGTCAATATACAAATATTGTAAGCGATAAATTTGACTA
>NW_017285699.1:0-225 GCF_001594075.2 Trachymyrmex cornetzi
TATTTAAGCAGAATATTCACAAAGATAATTCACGTTGACTGATAAAAAAAATGAAGTAAACCTCTGTTTTTGTTCATACCGCGAATATCCAGTATGGCGACACAGCCATAAATCTTTCTGCAAAAATATGTCTCTCTCTCTCTCTCTCTCTCTCTCTCTCTTTCTCTCTCGTGTTACAATAAATAACGTTATAAATACAAATATAACACGACGGAGAATACATAT
>NW_017285700.1:0-225 GCF_001594075.2 Trachymyrmex cornetzi
TCTTTATATCATAAAATAGATTTAACAGTTTAACATTTTAGTGGAAATGGAAATTAATGATATCGCACGTAACATTTTTTTATTTTTAATAGACTGTCATTGACAGAATACTTTTGTGGGACTCTTTCAAATTGTATTTTACCAATGCTGTATTTGCAGAAAATAAACTACATCTAACAAGTGCAATACTTGATAATTTAAATAATCCTGTCTTTAAAATATATC
>NW_017285701.1:0-225 GCF_001594075.2 Trachymyrmex cornetzi
TATTGTATTTATATTATTGTTTTTAGGTCTGTATCAACGAAATTCGGAATTGGAAAAGCAACTACATTCAGAGCATTAAGACGAGTAACGTATGCTCTACATTGGCTGCGTTCGGGAACGTCGCTCAGATGCCTCCGATGCCTCGGATTCATCATCTGTCATGTCTATTAAGATGGCACAGCCACTTCAGCACAATCAAACGCGACCTATACCACATTTTTTTGC
>NW_017285702.1:0-225 GCF_001594075.2 Trachymyrmex cornetzi
AAATCCATTATAACTTGGTTTGGAATGTATCATTGTGACGTTCTGAGTCGCGTGTTTGGTTTACGGAGCGGTCTCGAGGAGCCAGGCTGAATCATGGGAGCACGAGCGCGGAGCGGGGACGCGCGGGGTGAAACCTTGACTTCGACGAGGTTTGTTTTGGTATGTTTTTACGCGAGGGGCAGGCTGCTGTCACCAGTGCCTCAATATAGGCACGTATTGAAGTAT
>NW_017285703.1:0-225 GCF_001594075.2 Trachymyrmex cornetzi
AAACAAAAGCAATTATATATCCAATAATTTAATTTAATCTAACCTGTAGCCAAATGCCGCAAAGTTAAAGAAAGTCTCTCTGCTGATGGAATACTTTCTCTCAAATGTGTATTCTTTTTTTCAATGAGTGGAGAAACCTTCTCTAAAAGTTCTTCAAAATTTACTGTGTCCATACGTAAGCACCTGTAATAAATATTATTATTTGATTACTTTAATACTTCTTTT
>NW_017285704.1:0-225 GCF_001594075.2 Trachymyrmex cornetzi
TAGTACTGGTGATCGGCTGACTAGATCTGGTCCAAGCAATTAAATTAGTAAAATATCATGAGTTATCAGACTCAGATTAGTTGAGTTTTATTGATTTTAATTCTAATAATATAAAGTCTAATAATATCTAATAATATAATAGTCAGTCTTTTCTTTTTCCGAAAAAAAATGTTTATCTTTGACTATCAAATTGCTCGTTTTTACTCAATACTAAGAAAAATACAT
>NW_017285705.1:0-225 GCF_001594075.2 Trachymyrmex cornetzi
CTGTACAACGATATCTGTTACGATTGTGAAAGATTACTCCAAACAATATAGTACTTTAAATGACATCCTGCGATGATATCCAGAAAATATCCTAAGGATATATCAAGAAAAACTATATTCTGTGAGATTATTAAAAAAATATCTATATTTATTACTCTATAAATATGAATATAATAATTTTTATTTATTTTATTAAGTTATAAAATATAATAAATAGAAATTATA
>NW_017285706.1:0-225 GCF_001594075.2 Trachymyrmex cornetzi
TTTAATTACACAAAAAGTAAAATTATTGACAAAGCCAACAAATCTTTATATTACCATTTTATAGCTTAATATGTGTGTACATTAATTCTACATATAAAACTTGTATAGTTATTACCTTTATAGTTGCTACCACAATACCTCTTTCTCTAAATGTGAGCATGAAACTGTTATCTTTTTTTATATCGCTATGTTAGTTGCATTCTTGAAGTTGATTCATGAAATTAT
>NW_017285707.1:0-225 GCF_001594075.2 Trachymyrmex cornetzi
GAAATTTTTTTCAGTGTAATACTACAAAAAATGTTCAGCATCCTACATAATTATTTTGACACTTAACAAAATCATTTGTATCTAACAACTAAATTTTCCAATGCTTCAGCAAAATCGGCCTTTTCATGATAAATTAAACCGAGACTAATTGTTAATTAGTTAACTAGTAGAAATGGGCAATTAAAATTCTTCGTGCTTATACAGTCGCATGGTTACTAACGGACG
>NW_017285708.1:0-225 GCF_001594075.2 Trachymyrmex cornetzi
CGACATCGCAATTGCAGTTCCTTGTGATAAAACATCTGAGGTTTTACATACGTTTAATTGTTTTCATCCACGTTTGCAGTTCACAATGGAGATAGGTGGCTTCACATTGAATTATTTAGATATTACTTTGATCAAAAATAATAATAAGGTAGAATATGATTAGTACCATAAATCCACTTTTTCCGGACGATATTTGAATTTCCTTTCCCAGCATCCACTTTCTCA
>NW_017285709.1:0-225 GCF_001594075.2 Trachymyrmex cornetzi
AGATAGGGCAAACTAAATTGAGTCGAAAAGTCCTTTACCATTTTGCAATTTTCGCAATAGTGTGTTAACAAGATATTAATTATTAAAAATTACCGAATATTGATTTTGAATAATTTTTTACTCGAATATTATCAACTTTACAAAAAAACTGCAAGAGTCAAAAATCATTTATTTTCTTCTCATAAAACTTTAAGAATTTTTTCAGAATTTTTCATCAATTTTTCA
>NW_017285710.1:0-225 GCF_001594075.2 Trachymyrmex cornetzi
TCTTACATTCTTAATTTTGATGATCCATTTGCTTACTGTTTAATATTTATGTCATATTGCTTAAGTTTTTTGTATGCCATAGCCTTAAAAAAAATAGATTTATAGATAGCAATGAAATTATATTTCGAAATACTACAGTATTTTTATGAAAGTTATTTTTATTTTCATTACATATTTATTACCTCTTATTCTCAAGTTTAAGTATTGTGTAGTTCGGAAAGGATG
>NW_017285711.1:0-225 GCF_001594075.2 Trachymyrmex cornetzi
ACCAAATATATTTAAATACAGTTTTGCATTTGGTACATTTTGAGGACACAAAAAGTTAAACTTAGTACATCAAAAATAATTAATAAAGGTACATACTACATAAAAACTAAAAAAGTTATTTTATTATATCTAGTTTAATATATCTAGTTTTAATTTATTATTATATGTCCTCAAAATGTACCAATCGCGTATTTTTTCTGAATTTTTGAATTTTTAACATTCTCA
>NW_017285712.1:0-225 GCF_001594075.2 Trachymyrmex cornetzi
CATAGTTAAATCCCAATCAACAAAACCATGCAGGCCTGTGTAATCTATCGTTTTTAAACACATTTTTTGAAATTTACTTATCAATCATATGGATTAGCAATGCAGACTGCTTTGTTGGTTATAAAACGATCATACATATGTATTGTTATTTTGTGTATCGGATATATACATATATGTATCTAACAATAAGCAGTAAGTCTAACAATAAGTCTAAGCAAAGAATAG
>NW_017285713.1:0-225 GCF_001594075.2 Trachymyrmex cornetzi
TATGTATGAGCAATTTTTTTTACATCTTTCCAAACTTGTTTTTTTCTAAAACAAACAATCCGACAATTATCCCTTTAATTATTTTTTATGTTTTCACGTTACTATTATTATTTCTATTACACTAAGAAGTAATTTTACAAATGAAAGAAGGATGTATGGACTTATTTCAAATATAATTATACATGTTTATGAATATTTATGCGTGTTTATGTATGTTTATATATA
>NW_017285714.1:0-225 GCF_001594075.2 Trachymyrmex cornetzi
GATGCACTCGTCGCATCGTTGCAGCCACGCGAAACACTCAACCAGAGTAGCGACCTGATCGCATTGCTCCAACAGTTCGCGTTCCACTCGTTCGTCGAATTCCATGTTTTTTAAAATCAATGTCTTTAGATCACGTCACACTCTTCCACGGAGCACTTGAGTCGTTGCAGCACCGCCTCGTATCTAGAACGTGATAACGTTCTATCACTGTTCTATTATGTTTGT
>NW_017285715.1:0-225 GCF_001594075.2 Trachymyrmex cornetzi
GAAAATAAGAATCTCTCTTGGGAATTTGCGCGACCGAGTTTCTCTCATACTTCCCAGTTGCCCCGAGATACGATACAAGTACAAAATTTCGAGATAAAATGACGCATTCAGCATGTTTTTCGACAACGTTTTAATAAAAAGAACGTTTTGACAATAACGGTTTTTTTGTTTAAAAAAATTGTTATATATTGGATAACAACTATCTAATTATTATATAAATGGAAT
>NW_017285716.1:0-225 GCF_001594075.2 Trachymyrmex cornetzi
TGCCAATGGGTTCCGTTACCATCGCATGAATTATAGCTACGATCCAGATACAGTTGGATATTGCAAGATATGTAACAAGTTTTCTCTTTCATAGATGTTTTTGGAGCACTTGAGACACGCTTGATTATATGACAGGAACAAAATGAAAGAGAATAAAAAGAAGTTTTCAAAGCTTTGATTTTTGTAGAATATAAAATATGGATTCGAACTATATTTGTCAATTAA
>NW_017285717.1:0-225 GCF_001594075.2 Trachymyrmex cornetzi
TTCTTTAATGAGATCATTAATACTGCACATAATTTTGACTTTAGATGTAATTTTTACGTGATAGATTAAATTCTTGGCACCAAGTCTGTCTTCTGTTTTAGTTATCCATTTATAATACGAAGTAAATGAATTTCCATTCTCTACTAAATTTACTATTTTTTATTTACATTTATCACATGTTCTATGCATACATTCTATTTTATTTGAATCACAGACTACAGTGGC
>NW_017285718.1:0-225 GCF_001594075.2 Trachymyrmex cornetzi
AACTTGATTTTTTCTAAAACAAATAATGCGAAAATTACCTTTTTAATTATTTTTAATGTTTTCTTATTACTATTATTATTTCTATTACACTAAAAAGTAATTTTACAAACGAAAGAGAATGTATGAACATTTATGGGCATACTTCATACATAATTATATATATTTATGAATATTTATGCGTGTTTATGTAAGTTTATACATATTTATACATATTCATTAATGAAA
>NW_017285719.1:0-225 GCF_001594075.2 Trachymyrmex cornetzi
GGTTTATTCAAAAATTTCTGAAAAATTTCATGTGGTGCCTGTTCTTATCTTACACAAAAATACGAATTTCATTTTATTAGGGTTCTGCCTTCACGGTTGCCACAAAACTGGTTATCAGGGAAATGTCAGGAATTTTGTAAAATTTTCTGGAAAATTAAAATCCTCGGCTTTTTAAAGAATTTTAAGTTTATGTGCATACATATCACACTTACGTAGTTTTAAAAT
>NW_017285720.1:0-225 GCF_001594075.2 Trachymyrmex cornetzi
ATGAAACGCACATACTCTTCACGGAATAGAACAAACCGAACAAAATTTCAGTTAAATATCAACATATCTCACACGTTTAAAATGCATGTTGTAAAAAACATTTCTAACGCGAGCATAAACCATGTTAGTTGCACACAGTTTACGATGCATCACAATAACGAGCACACACACACACACACACATTTTGAGATTTAACAAAAACAATAAATTTCCTCGCGCACGCGT
>NW_017285721.1:0-225 GCF_001594075.2 Trachymyrmex cornetzi
AAACACCTTGTTCCTGCGGGAAAGTATACATCGGAGAAACCGGGATAATGATCAACCTACGGATCAAAGAACACCAACGTGATGTCAGACTAAAACATACCACGCAGTCGGCATTATCAGAACACAACATCGAAACATCAAATATTGTTTGACAAAACGACCACAATAATCAACAGTACATCATAATTTCCAAGAAAGTATAGAGAAGCCATAGAGATACAAAAA
>NW_017285722.1:0-225 GCF_001594075.2 Trachymyrmex cornetzi
ATACACATTTCCAAATTAAATTAACTTTACAAGAATACGACCGCCATTGAGAGGAGAGAAGAAACGGGGCGGGGAGAAGGGCGCTATGTTATTAATAATTATTATAATTATTATTATTGTTACGAATAATAAATAGATTTTTTTTAATATAATGCATATTAATTTCATAGTTCTGCTTTAAAACTATATGCTGCAGATGTTAATGATATTGTTGGATTCTCGTAG
>NW_017285723.1:0-225 GCF_001594075.2 Trachymyrmex cornetzi
TCGTACGGCACCCAATTTCCTTGCTCCTGAATCATTCCCATACTTTGAGGCGTTTTGAAATGGTTTGTTGAGTCACTCCCAATGATCATGCCAATTCTTCGTGATTTTGACAGGAGTCTTAATCAAATAATGCCTCCAATTCTTCGAAAACCTTCTCTCTTCCACCGCTATGTCGGTCTTCGACGTCAAAATCACCGTTCTTGAAGCGTTGAAACCACTCACGAC
>NW_017285724.1:0-225 GCF_001594075.2 Trachymyrmex cornetzi
ATTTATTTATTGTTATTTGATCTTTTTTATTTGTTTCTTTCTTTCTCACTCCCTTTTTAGTTTTCCACATAAATGAAAATAAAACATTGCAGTCTGTTTACGCAATTCTATTGCGACTAGATCTTCAGACAATACGCTTCTACTGTGAAAATTCGGTTTCAATATCATAACTTCCGCGCCGTATCTCCCGTCCCAACGCGTTACGAGTCGAACGTCAACATGTTC
>NW_017285725.1:0-225 GCF_001594075.2 Trachymyrmex cornetzi
TTTTTTTTTTATAGAAATTTGTTTGGCCCAAAACTTTTGAACACGTGATTTTCATATATTTTGTTGTGATTTAATGTTCCTTTGTTCTAGAAATTTATGAGTTGTATATTTTAATAATATAATTAAATGAATTTAAACGACAATATGTAGAATTTATTTTTCCCTGCTTATGCAAAAATTATTGATGAATAATTGTTTGGCCCGAAACTTTTGCACGCGACTGTA
>NW_017285726.1:0-225 GCF_001594075.2 Trachymyrmex cornetzi
GAGAGGGAGAGGCGGTGAACGCGCGGCGTGTGCGCTTCGCGGCGGCCGCGACGCGATCTCTCATGGATACGACGACACCCCCACCGGGGGTGGGTGAGTCAAAACGCCGAGGTGAGGAGGAGGAGACCGGTCGCCATCGATCACGCCACAATGTCGTGCGTTCTCTCTAGGCCACGTACGTTGCGTCTGGGTCTGTGAACGAGATGGCGTCGCGTCTCCACCGCT
>NW_017285727.1:0-225 GCF_001594075.2 Trachymyrmex cornetzi
ACCAAGGTCCCAAAGGATTAAGCGTCCCACACCCCCACTCTGTATGCTCTTGCGCAACGGGAACTCGGAGTACTAATCAGAGGAAAGAAAAATGTATGGTTAGATTTCCAACGAATTTTAATGTTGAGTGGACGTAACAACCGCTTAGTGAGCTCTTTCATTTGATTGGCATATTCCATTAGATCTTAAAATATAGACCAATCAGATGAAAGTGCTCCAAACTAC
>NW_017285728.1:0-225 GCF_001594075.2 Trachymyrmex cornetzi
CACACCGAGATCCAGTGCATGGCTCACAAAGGCATTAATTCATTGATCGAGTAATAATTAGATTAAAAATGGTTTTCAAAAGGAATATAAGTTTCCTACTAGAGGCAGGAAATAGTATGTGAAAGTTTACCTGAAAAACAGTTCAGATATTGTAGTATTTTATATCTAAATACAGTTAAAGATATTCCAATTCGAATGTATCTCATAAGTAACACTATGGAACTG
>NW_017285729.1:0-225 GCF_001594075.2 Trachymyrmex cornetzi
ATATAAAATAAAACGCAAAGTATAAAAATATAATATATGAGACAAAGAATAAAATTAAAAATTATTCTAAGCAATAATTTGACAATAAAAAAGTATTCTAAGATTTAACAAGAAAAAAAAACAAATTATTCAGTCGTAATAATAAAAAATTATATGATACTTAGTTAATAAGTAAAATATATATAATAAAATTTTGTAACAATTAAAATAACGGATGATATATAC
>NW_017285730.1:0-225 GCF_001594075.2 Trachymyrmex cornetzi
GAAGCGCCACGACGCGGAAGGCAACGTTTCCTGTATTACCGTAACTCTATTGCGTACGTAGTCCTTCCATCTTGCTGGATGGGATGAAATCCAAGTAAGAGTGACTGATGAATCCGTCCAGAGGAAAATTTGGCTCTCCTTAACTTCTAAAATGTTCTATATGGTGGATACAAGACGCGTTAGTAATAACGCAGCGTTCAACTCGAGTCGTGGAATTGTAAGCTT
>NW_017285731.1:0-225 GCF_001594075.2 Trachymyrmex cornetzi
TGGCCGGCACGGTTAAACGCGTGAGGCCGGAACACTGCATCCCCAGCCCGATGGATAGTCGCCCGGGCAAGAAACCCAAGGTCGTCGACCGAGGATCGTATGCCCAGGCGACAAAGAGGATTATCAGGATAGCTCTCGTAGCGAAGGATTGAAAACAAACTAGGCTCCAGTGAGATGAATGAGATCAGGAAACTGATTACGCGGCGCATCCTCGAACTTCTCAAG
>NW_017285732.1:0-225 GCF_001594075.2 Trachymyrmex cornetzi
GATTAGCATGCAAAATATTAGCGGGAAATTGTCACGAACTCGATTACAATCTGCTCGTCCGCGACGCGTTGCTTCTCCCTGTAATCGAATGCACATAATATGGAGAGAGGATCGATAACCGTGTAACCCATCCCGGCTCCACAATGCGGTTCCTCGCACCATACATGGGCTCTTACATCTCTCTGTCGGAAAGTAAAGCGGACAGTTTGCTCAGAAGCTTATTAT
>NW_017285733.1:0-225 GCF_001594075.2 Trachymyrmex cornetzi
CATATAATTGATGGAACAAGAAGAGGAACGAGAACATTGATGAATATAATGATTGATATGAAATTCACGAAAAGAAAATTGCTCTATAAATTATAACAGAAATATAAGTGAAATGAAGATTGATATAAATTATAACAGAAATATAAGTGAAATGAAGATTGATATTACAGAGATGTTTTCGAGATCTGAGCAGAAATATAGAGTTCGATACGTATATTGGAGACG
>NW_017285734.1:0-225 GCF_001594075.2 Trachymyrmex cornetzi
TATTGAAAGCCGAGGGGTGTCCGGCGGCGTGTCGATCTCAAGGTGGACTCGAAATTAAACCGTGTACGATGGTACGATGCTGCGTTTTGATACGCGAACAGGACCTACGTGATGTAGAAACGAATGCCGATACCGCGATGCTAGAAGGACTGATATCGTTATTTACTTTGGAAGAATAAAGAAAAGAAATTGAAAGGTTTTTCATAAGAACCAAATAAGTTCATT
>NW_017285735.1:0-225 GCF_001594075.2 Trachymyrmex cornetzi
ACAATCACAGGACTACAGCGTGATACAATTAAGCGTAATAACCAGGTAAATATCTCGCGTAGAAAGAAACACGTTCGTTCGTGACGGAGACTCTCTTCCGAATTGTTTAACAACAACTCCGCGCTCGTCGCCAAGCAACGCGTTCTTCGTTCTTCAGGAACATGCAACGGGCGACGACTCATCTCAGGCGTAACGGGCGACACGATTCGGGCATAACATTGCCCT
>NW_017285736.1:0-225 GCF_001594075.2 Trachymyrmex cornetzi
GCATTTTTCTCAGTTTGGGGCAAAAGTCCGTTTGAGCCCCAAAAAGCGCGCAAGGCTACCCCCTTACCGTTCGGGCCACCTGGGGCCACCCCTGCAACATGGCCCGATTGCACCATTGGGGCCATTTTCCATGCACACTGATCAATTGCTTGCCCTTGGGCGGCATTTTTCTCAGTTTGGGGCAAAAGTCCGTTTGAGCCCCAAAAAGCGCGCAAGGCTACCCCC
>NW_017285737.1:0-225 GCF_001594075.2 Trachymyrmex cornetzi
AATACCCTGCCAGAGTGTCAATCTAAGAATATGTACAAATAAAATTATAATATGTATTTATAATCATTATTTATTTTTATCCATAATATTTTTATTTATATTTTTGTCATTTAATAACATTAAAATCTATACTAGTCCATCATTATAAGCTTTTTGTTTAGCAGAGAAAAATTTCCTTATCTATACAATTAAGATTATCATATAATATTATAATTGACCTCGCGC
>NW_017285738.1:0-225 GCF_001594075.2 Trachymyrmex cornetzi
AACAAAGGGAAATAGTAAAGACGGTACCGTACCCGGATGGTCCCGGCTGATCCGATTGATCCGGAGCGCCACTACTGCCATGCCCACGGTCCACGGTGAAGGGGAATACTCACAGTTCTCTCGGTCGATAAACAATGTCCAAAAAAAAGGAAAATTATCGAGTTTCAGATCAGTTTTTCAAAAAATTGAAAAAATTTATCTAAATTCGAATTAAATTTCATAAAA
>NW_017285739.1:0-225 GCF_001594075.2 Trachymyrmex cornetzi
AATTTGCACCCAAAATTTTAGTATGCTACTAAGCCTTTTTTGCGTTGCTTTTAATAATATGGACTAGCTTTTCTACAACTCTTGATTTTAAATGTGTTAAATTTACATATTTTATATTGGAAAGTTTTCCATTTTCATCTGGAAAACCTGGAAAAGTCAGGTAATTTTTGAATTTATTTTCTGTGGCAACCCTGTATATACATATGTGAACGAATGGGATAAGTA
>NW_017285740.1:0-225 GCF_001594075.2 Trachymyrmex cornetzi
CTGAGGCTTTGAATCATGGATACATAGAAATTCTCAATAAGCTATAGCATGTTTATTTGTATTGTTGACCAACACGTTTCGTTCGCGCGATTCGCTTTGTGTAATGAAAGAATATGTGATAACACGCAGAGAATTTTTCTCTATATATTCGGTACCATTATATTGTTGAAATAATGTATTTAACATCGAATATCATGATAATGGTGTCTGTTGACGATGCTTGGA
>NW_017285741.1:0-225 GCF_001594075.2 Trachymyrmex cornetzi
AAATTTCTAGGCTAAATAAAAACTCAGTTGATTCATATATGATTTAGTTAAAAATAAATATTAGTAGTAATACAAGGGGGATTCTAACTCGGGTCCTCTGAGGAGAGTGCGGGGCGCGGGGGGTACTCGTAGGCGCGAGGCAGGAGGGTGGGGGGAGGCGCTGGAAGGCCCCGGCGTTATCGGTGTTTACATAAACACCTGAAAAAATGCGTTTGCCGGTCGCCG
>NW_017285742.1:0-225 GCF_001594075.2 Trachymyrmex cornetzi
ATATTTTAATACTCACGTTATTCCCATCACCTCATTGTCATCGCTGATATCCAACTGGATTCTTAATCCATCAGATTGCTCGACTGTTCCACCTGCTGCCTGAAGGTTCAGCGCACACTCACTTATATTAGCAGCCTTTTCTAATAGTAGACGAATCTGCACGTTTATATATACTGCATATTCCACCAAAGTGTTGATATTGGCCATCTCTTTTTAGTCTCACAC
>NW_017285743.1:0-225 GCF_001594075.2 Trachymyrmex cornetzi
AGCGGCCAAAAGACCAACGCTCGGCCGGGAAGGTTATGGTCTCCGTTTTTTGGGATGCGCATGCACGGAGAGAATTTTTTCTTAGAATTTATCCTGAAAATATGACAATTGTGGGACAACGTTGTGTGTGTATGTGTGTGTGTGTGTGTGTGTGTATATATAATATATGTATATTTCGAAGAATTTTAATATAAATCTCTCTCATTCATTAATAAAACTACAATA
>NW_017285744.1:0-225 GCF_001594075.2 Trachymyrmex cornetzi
ATAATGTTTTTACATTGTTTTTACTAAATACTGTTACATTTTTTCTAAAATAAAATAAACTGTATTTACTTATAAGTGTAAACTAAAATTAACATAAACCGACTCTCTCTCTCTCTCTCTCGCTCTCTCTCTTTCATTTGATTTTAATTTACTGAATTGTTGACTTTGTATCAATATTTATTAATATTTAATGTAAATTCTTACTTGTAATTTAGAGTAACGTTG
>NW_017285745.1:0-225 GCF_001594075.2 Trachymyrmex cornetzi
ATCCAGGGCCTCCCAACGCTACTAACGCTGATTTTCCTCCTGATTCCCCTTCTTCCGTCCATTTTGAGTCGACATTCCAATCTCAATCTCTTTTAGAGAATCTTTGCAGGGAAGCGGGAATCAACTTGCAAACAACGCAACTTAACAGCAATGTTTCAGTTACGTCGGTCAACAATATCGAAGGCGAACTATCGCTTGAAAACTCAAATCGTGCATCGATAACTT
>NW_017285746.1:0-225 GCF_001594075.2 Trachymyrmex cornetzi
AATTGTGAGCAAATTTCAAAATTCCAGACTTTTTTACACTTTCCCCTGACTTTTCCTGGTTTTTATGACCAATTTCAATTTCCCTGACTTTCCTCAGTTTTAAATTACATCAAAATAAAATAAAATTAAATATCATACAAATTCGACTGAATAAAATACGCTGAGGAAAAGCAGTGTTAAGTGTTTTGCAACACAAAGTATTTATTTTAGTAAAGCATCAGAACG
>NW_017285747.1:0-225 GCF_001594075.2 Trachymyrmex cornetzi
AACTAACATCCGTTAAATTTCTTGGATAACATCTTGCTTTATTCTTTACATCATTGGAAATTTGAAGCAATTTATCCATATTGACGAATATCAAAGCTGAAAACAACTGACGAAGTTTATCATAATTGCCTATTAATTTGTAGACATTTCTTCGAATATTCTTCACGAAAGGAAAATGAGGCGATAAAGTACTTATCGTTGCAATGTATGACTTGCAAAGATTAG
>NW_017285748.1:0-225 GCF_001594075.2 Trachymyrmex cornetzi
GTGACTAAAACGAGATTTTAACCGATAACTTTAATTTTTAGCTATATAAGACACATGATAAATCAATTTTAAAATTGTTACCGCATGTTACTTTAAATCGGAAATTAAAAATCTTACAATGGTAAATTTAACGTTATCTTAACAAATAAATCAGACGTCTTAATATGAATCTATCAGATATTTAATCTATCGAGGTAGAGAGATAAGAAGCATGCTCTGTAAAAT
>NW_017285749.1:0-225 GCF_001594075.2 Trachymyrmex cornetzi
CTTTTATACAAAGAAAAAAGTTCTATTGATCTTACAATATGCTGTAAATAATATAATGTTGTAATTTGTTTTATAATTTATACTATAGATTATAAAAATATATTTGCAGTGTTCGTAATTGCAACAAAGAATAGACACTTGTTCTACCTTCACTCAAGATATGTTACATAACTTCTAATACAATCCCACGTCTAACTAACCTGGACCACAACTTCGCAGAAGGCG
>NW_017285750.1:0-225 GCF_001594075.2 Trachymyrmex cornetzi
ATATAGCTTCTCTAAATTATATAAGTAGTATAGATGTTAATGAAGGAATGAGACATTTGTTCTCGAGATAACATATAATTTATTACATCTTTAAATGACACACTCTGACTAGATTATCTATAGATTAATAAAGATTATCAAGGTCAGTTAATAATAAATCTTTACCCTATAACTCAAAGTTCATGAATAGTTAACCTTCTTTCTTTATACTTAAGACTAGATGTA
>NW_017285751.1:0-225 GCF_001594075.2 Trachymyrmex cornetzi
CTAAAGACCCTAAAGACATCCAGAAGACGTCCTACATCCTACATCCTAAGTGTATAAAGTGTATTAAGAGGATAAAAATAACTTTCTTTCAATTATATTAATTTACTATTTCATAATTCATTTTATATTACGCATTTTTTTATAATCCGTTTAAGAAAATTTATAACTATCTTTTTATTATTCATATAATTAAAACAATGCATGTGAATATTAAATTTGTCATTT
>NW_017285752.1:0-225 GCF_001594075.2 Trachymyrmex cornetzi
TCGCCGCCATTTGTTTGCCAAATTCAGCCAAATGATCAGTCTCTAGTAAAGGGTCTCTACCAAATTGTAATTGACCATAACCCCTCACAGCGACCAGTGCACTTATAATTTTCCTGATGTACAAGCGTTATGAGTAGGAATCGCATAGTCAACGCCACTATACCTTATAGTAGCTGGAAGATCATCTTCTTTTATTCGTTTTTTATGTTTGTACAGGCTCAGAAA
>NW_017285753.1:0-225 GCF_001594075.2 Trachymyrmex cornetzi
ACTATAGATTTAACAGTGTAAAATTAAATTTGTGATAAATTCGAGGTTAATTTGGAATTTCTGTAGATTAATATATATAATTACGCAAGTGAAATATAATAAGGCTTTATACTGTGCAGATTACATTTAAGAATTGAAAATGGAAATGTATATAGTGTACTAAACACTAAAATATATACCTTATAGTATTTCTAATCGCCAGAAAAGCTGTGTGCATCGATATAT
>NW_017285754.1:0-225 GCF_001594075.2 Trachymyrmex cornetzi
ATATATATGTATATATAGTATATTATGTAATAGAAAAATTATAAGAACAATGTGTAATTTATACGAAGATTTGTGTTTTGATGCAAAATTTATATATACAGTGTTTTATTAATTTTTTCAAATATAATGGGTCAAGTATCTGGGAAAATAAAATGGACACGAAAAAATGTTTCAAATAAATGTTGTACTGAAGAGATACAAATATTGATAAAATTAATTGAAATT
>NW_017285755.1:0-225 GCF_001594075.2 Trachymyrmex cornetzi
AAATTTTTACGGAAGTCTTTTCCGAAGGACGTTCTGAGACTGTCCCACAAGAACGTCCTAAGAAAGTCCCACAAGGACGTCCTAAGAAAGTCCCTCAAGGACGTCTGGGGCTATCCCCACGATGTCCTGAAGCTGTCTCAAGAATGTCCTGAGGCTATTCCTATGACGTCCTGAAGATGTTCAAAGGACGTCCTGAGGATGTCCTGAAGATGATGCCCTAAGAAT
>NW_017285756.1:0-225 GCF_001594075.2 Trachymyrmex cornetzi
AAGCTTACAATTCCACGACTCGAGTTGAACGCTGCGTTATTACTAACGCGTCTTGTATCCACCGTACAGAACATTTTAGAAGTAAAGGAGAGCCAAATCTTCCTCTGGACGGATTCATCAGTCACTCTTACTTGGATTTCATCCCATCCAGCAAGATGGAAAGACTACGTACGCAATAGAGTTACGGTAATACAGGAAACGTTGCCTTCCGCGTCGTGGCGCTTC
>NW_017285757.1:0-225 GCF_001594075.2 Trachymyrmex cornetzi
GTGCGTCCCCTTTTATCATGTCTTACTCAGGATGTGTATCTCACTCTCTCAGTACAATCGCAAATAAAAATGAAATAAGATATGAATAGAATATATGATAAGAATATATGATAAGAATATAACATGTAATTATCGTGTGGAACGGTTGTCCCTCTCTCATATATATATATATTTTTTTAATAATAAGCATTTTTTCTTTCCTTCGTTACTGATGGTACTTTCATC
>NW_017285758.1:0-225 GCF_001594075.2 Trachymyrmex cornetzi
CGAACCTTTTTTATCATTAATGTTTAACTACTGCGGAATTTATCACATCGCTTGTTAAAATATTTTTGCAATGTCAATGTTTTCATCATCCAGATATCACACGACATTAATAGAACGTGTAAATGTTCTAAATTCTAAGAATATTTGTATATTCTTAAAATATTCTATGAAGTTTTTAGAAGTTTGGTGTTGTATAGGGATGATTATCATCTCTCGTCGATATGA
>NW_017285759.1:0-225 GCF_001594075.2 Trachymyrmex cornetzi
CGTTCAGCTTCAGCCCGGTCTCGTAATGAATATCAACGCGAACGCCTCGCGCTATTCTCATTGAATAAAAATAAGGATGGCAAGAATGGCCTGCTTGGTCTTTTTTTCTTTTTCAATTAAAACTGTCGAATAATGTATCTTCGTTTCTCTTTCTTGATTTTTTATTTTATATTTTATGAGCGTATCTTACTTTTTGTTTATTTGTCTTACTTTTCACTTAATTTT
>NW_017285760.1:0-225 GCF_001594075.2 Trachymyrmex cornetzi
GAGATGAGATGTCGCTTAACGGTTTCGTCTTCCAAATCGACAGGTATATCCCGTATTACACCAACGCGGAGAGTGCGATAAGTTGGTATATATGCTTTGAGGTTGTGTTCTTAAAGCAGAGAGCATTTAACTAAGTTGTTAGCCGCAGATGCCGTCTTTAGATCTACCATTATTTTGCCGCGGCCTATTTTACGACATTCAATGATATCGTTGTATGCTATTTGC
>NW_017285761.1:0-225 GCF_001594075.2 Trachymyrmex cornetzi
CATCTTCCCTCCCCCCAACCCTTCTTTAAATACTCCGGTACCCCTTCCCTCTTTATCCAACCATACCACTTATTATATCTAGTTCCTCTTATACTCTCCCACCTTTCCCCCTTCTGTAATTCTACATCTTTATCCCTTAACTCTTTCCAAATTCCCTCTCCTTCTTCCTCCCCCCCTCTCCATCTCCCTATATCAACTCCCCTGTCTCCAAAAAATTTTTCTCTT
>NW_017285762.1:0-225 GCF_001594075.2 Trachymyrmex cornetzi
TTTAAATATAATGACTTTCAATAACATATATGCGGTTTAAATAGTAATAATAATAATTTAAATAGACTAATTTTTCAATTATTTTTGTAGCTATATAGTTCAAAATTCGCTCTTAAGAGGAAAGCATATATAATTATTTTAAGTAAGACATTAGCACAATACGAATAAATAAATTGATTTATAACGCGTAGAAAGTTAAGAAAATAAATTGATTTTAAAACAAAA
>NW_017285763.1:0-225 GCF_001594075.2 Trachymyrmex cornetzi
GGCTTAGATAAAATATCGTGCTAAGTAGCGTAAGGTACGAGCTATTGAAACGACGATTATGCGCAAAATTATTGCGCCGTGTTAATGCATTCATAATCTAAACAACCCCGGACGACGCGGTGTGGATATAAGATGATTAAATAAAATGGATGCTTAAGTACATTTTTTATCAAAAAGAGATACCTTTTTAATTCAATTGTGAAATTTTATTTAAATATTCGTATC
>NW_017285764.1:0-225 GCF_001594075.2 Trachymyrmex cornetzi
CTTTTATTTTCTAATTGCTATGTCCAATTTTATCGTTTAATGAGTAATATATAAAGTAATAAAGTAATTAATTTTTTAAATAAACATTTAATAATCTTTTTCTGATTTTGTTAGTATTACATTTACATTCTTTATTGCAAGAATGATCGAATACTGCGTTTCTTTTTACTATTTTTTGTCAGAGACGTATATGTAAACAGAATCAAATTTTAAATAAATGTTTGC
>NW_017285765.1:0-225 GCF_001594075.2 Trachymyrmex cornetzi
AAAATAGAATTCAGGTACATTTGAGTTAAAAATGTGATACTATTATCCCCCCCCCCCCCCCCCCATATAACCATTGCACAATGGAAAAAAAGAGAGTAGTATCACATTTTGAACTCAAATGTACATATATTCTATTTTTTTTTTAAATTGACAATTACACCACTTCATGGAGAAACGTTTCAGCTTTAAAAATCTGTTTTATTAATTGCAGTACGATGATTTTTA
>NW_017285766.1:0-225 GCF_001594075.2 Trachymyrmex cornetzi
ATTGAAGTCACTATTAAAGAGGAAACACTAAAAAAAAGTAACAAGTACACTATTATATTTTTTTAAAATACAAAATTATTACTTCTAATGTTATATAATTTTCTAATTTTATATACCTATATATACAAAATGTGGGAATGCTAAATTTTATACAGAAACATATAAATCTTACATATGTTATGATAAATCGATATCCTTAAAACTTGGTAACTTATTTCTTATTTA
>NW_017285767.1:0-225 GCF_001594075.2 Trachymyrmex cornetzi
CATCTCCCTTTAATCTCTCTTCAAATGCCCACGCCCTTTTTCCCGCCCCCGCCCTTAACTTCTCCCTTTGCAATTCCTCCCTTACCAAGTACCCCAGCGTCCCTCTCTCTACCCCTAACATCCACTTTAAATACCTCTCCTGCAGTCTCTCGACCACCTCCATCTCCTTCCAACCCCAAATCTCCGCCCCATAACTCAACATTGCCCAAATCAACTTATCAAAAA
>NW_017285768.1:0-225 GCF_001594075.2 Trachymyrmex cornetzi
GCCCATGATATAGGGGGGTTTCTACCCTAGAGATGGAACCTCTGAAAACGTTAAATTCATTTAAGGTATGATGAAATCTATCGCCCAATACCAAATTCTACTTTCTTATCGGTAAGAGAAGTTGAAAAAATGTTTGAAGTTGTACGTAGTGACGATGCGGTAACGAGAGAGGCAGAGAGCGAGCAAGATAGTGAGAATAGAGGGGGAAAGCCGGAGCCCGGGTAT
>NW_017285769.1:0-225 GCF_001594075.2 Trachymyrmex cornetzi
GTACTTGCATATATACCATATTGTAGTCTTTTTCTAACTGCGCGCTGAATTGTTTTTCCGGATAATAAACGGACTAAATAAACGTAATTAAAACTACTCTAGTAATAATAATAATAATAATAATAGTATCCTGGGAGGCAGCCCCTAATTGGGGCTCACCAGCGACACGCAGACCAAGTCCATTGTGTCTTCCCAGCCGTACTAACCCCAGGTCAGCTCAAACCA
>NW_017285770.1:0-225 GCF_001594075.2 Trachymyrmex cornetzi
CCCTGCCCCTTGCGGTGGGGCGGGGCGGGGGGGAGGTGGTGTACCCCTCCCGCCCGTTAGAGACTGGAGCCCCTCCCCTGTCCCAGGACAGGGGAGGGCGACATTAGGTATTATATTTTGGCGCGGGGGGGTCGGGTAGAATGCTGCACGCGAGCCCCGACCCCCCCGGAACAACGCCACGGTAGGGACACCCGGGGAGGTTTTGGTGGGTGCGAGTCCCACACT
>NW_017285771.1:0-225 GCF_001594075.2 Trachymyrmex cornetzi
TCCAAGCAACTAATTTCAACAAATATCGCTAAAACTTGAAACAGTAAAAAGAAAAAAAGAAAAGCTTGCTATATTCTAAGAAGTATAACACGATTAATAAATTGAATGGAAATAAATAAATCACTTTATTTGATTTAATTAACGAAGAAAAGTACATTCATGACATACTATAATTGATTCATAATATACTATGAATGATTCATAATGTACTATAATTGTGAGAAA
>NW_017285772.1:0-225 GCF_001594075.2 Trachymyrmex cornetzi
GCTTTGAGAAGTATACGCACCGCGTGTTACTATCGTACATACTTTACGCGCCTTCTCTCTCGCTGTGAAAATCTGAATATAAAATAAATCACACCGCGTACGACACCGTGATCTTACCGGCCAGCGGAATCGCGTGGTCGTAAACGGCCAGCGGAATCGCGTGGTCTCAGAATTTTTATGCGAGATTTTATAAATGCCGATTATTCCGAACAACCGTAGAGCGTT
>NW_017285773.1:0-225 GCF_001594075.2 Trachymyrmex cornetzi
TAAAACCGACTGAAACAATCACAGGCGATCGGTATCGAATGCAATTGATGCGTTTGAGCCGAGTATTGAAAGACAAACGGCCGCAATACAACTCGAGAGACACGATAAAGTGATTTTACAGCATGACAGTGCTTGACCCCATGTTGCGAAAGTGGTCAAGACACTTGGAAACGTTGAAATGGGAAGTCCTACCCCACCCGCCGTATTCTCCAGACGTTGCTCCCT
>NW_017285774.1:0-225 GCF_001594075.2 Trachymyrmex cornetzi
GAGAAAATACGGTATTAAAAAATTCTGAAAAAATTCTCAGAACTTTATGAGAAGAAAATAAACTATTTTTGTCTCTTGCAGCTTTTCTATAAAGTTCATAATATTTGAGTAAAAAATTATTCAAGATCAATATTTGGCAATTTTTAGTAATTAATATCATGTTAACTACTGCGAAAATTGCAAAATGATAGAGGATTTTTCGACTCAGTTGAGTCCACTCTACCT
>NW_017285775.1:0-225 GCF_001594075.2 Trachymyrmex cornetzi
ATTTCCGTCTTTCCGCCACCACGGTCCTTGGCTAAAAAGTTCACGTGAACAATTTCACATTTCGCAGTTGAGAAAGTTACATGATCCCCCGAAATCATAGATGATCATAAGGTTTGTTCGCGTCGCTTATTTCAAATTAACCCAGAGAGCACTTGGATCACTGGTAGGATGGCGGTTGGAGCAGTTGGATTCATGTGCCCCAACGCTCGGTGACACGAACGGATT
>NW_017285776.1:0-225 GCF_001594075.2 Trachymyrmex cornetzi
GTTTTGTAATTTTGTTATATTAACTGAACCGTTTAATTTAAATATGTTTTCATGTAACATTGACCCGATCGGGCTCGAAACGATGTTTGTTATTAATTTATTTTAGTCTTTGATAATTATATGTTTTCTCTCTTTTATTTACATATTTATGTTGTTTTTTTTATTCGTATAGCTTTTCTTAATACGTATTTTTAATTTATATTAATTGAACCATATTACACGATG
>NW_017285777.1:0-225 GCF_001594075.2 Trachymyrmex cornetzi
ATCTTGAGAATAATTGCAAAATTGACTTTAATAGGTGCAGAGGACAGTCATATGATAACGCTGTCAATATGTCAGGAATGTATAATGGCATGCAGAAAATCCTTCTGGACAAAAATAAATTTGCTATATACATTCCATGTGGTGGGCATTCACTAAATCTTATTGGTCGTGCCGCAGTTGATTGCTGCTTACCCGCGGTAAATTTCTTTGCTATTATACAGCAAG
>NW_017285778.1:0-225 GCF_001594075.2 Trachymyrmex cornetzi
GGAAAACATATTAAGAATTGTGCGTTACAAAATGTATTTAAAATACATAACTGGTGGTCACAAGGCCAAAAAAAATGTATCAAGTTTAAAAAATAAAATATGAGATTTTTTTAAAATAAGATTCTAAAATTTCTTTTCCTTTCCCTTCCTTTGTAATATACCTATAAACGTATGTATAAACGTATGTACGGACGTATGTATAAACGTATGTATAAACGTATGTAC
>NW_017285779.1:0-225 GCF_001594075.2 Trachymyrmex cornetzi
TGGAAATCAGTATTAACTGTTTACGTAAAATTGACCAGCTTCTAATAAAGCGAAACTGGAAATTTAATGTTGCTTCACAATTAAAAACTTCTTAAAAACAAGATTTATGACAATCAAATTATTTTTTTAAATTCTGTCTGCCATCTTGAATCCATCGTTTTTATTTTTTTTTATTTTTTAATTCAAATTTATTTTTTAACTCAAATTCGAATAAACCATTATTTA
>NW_017285780.1:0-225 GCF_001594075.2 Trachymyrmex cornetzi
TGTGACGGTAACGCGTTATTTTTTTAAGGTAAGTTCTCAACTTTGCTCACTAGTTACATAAATTGCATTATTATCTTCCGATAGAGAAGATAACTGCAGGCGATATATATCCTCACGTCAACATGCAACGACTGCATGAAAGAATGTTGTAACAACATAGAAACGATGACATTGGTTATGACCAGGAAGGCGATGTAGATCATCACCTCGTTCGTCTCAGCCTTA
>NW_017285781.1:0-225 GCF_001594075.2 Trachymyrmex cornetzi
AAAAGATTTTGCAGGAGCATCACAGATAACTGCTCTGATTGTGACAAGGTAATTTTTATTTTCGAATCAAAAGCCTTCTGTATGCAAAATACGATATTCCTCACAAAAATCATTTAATAGATCTTGTGCAATTGTAGGTTTTTTGTAACCGTGATAAGCACTAATGGGAAAGGGTTCTCCAATATTACGAATATTAAAAATTTGTCCAAGTACAGGCCACAGTTG
>NW_017285782.1:0-225 GCF_001594075.2 Trachymyrmex cornetzi
GTGTTGTCTTCTTGTTTTCAAGATTAGCTTTTACTAAAAAAACTAATCTTGAAAAAGCAGAAGTGATGTACTCGTTTCGATGAATGAAAAATAAAGTTTTTACCACTGTCAAAACTAGGAAAAGAAACGCACCCATGAAACTATAAAAAAATATTAGAATTAACAGTTTTTTAATAAAAAATCCGACGAGAAAAAATTTCACCTGTTGGAATAAAAAAATTTGGC
>NW_017285783.1:0-225 GCF_001594075.2 Trachymyrmex cornetzi
AATACTTCAATTATGTTACAATGAGCGATTATTAATAAGTAATAACTTTTTATTACACGGAATCCGAACAACGTACGTAATATTTTTAACAAAAGATTGATGCATTGTGGCTTTTATTACTTTCGAATATTATTAATAGTATAATAAATTTCGTTTTCCATCCGTTTTGATTCCAAATGAATGAATCGTACGAAATATCTGTTCCGTGATACATGATTATGTGTC
>NW_017285784.1:0-225 GCF_001594075.2 Trachymyrmex cornetzi
GTTTTATTTATATTTTTTATTTTTAATGTCCTTTTACATTTTTTCGATTACATGTAACTTTATTTATAAAATATATAAAAATAAACTTTACCATACAAAAGACTGAGAGATTAAGAACGGTTTCGTATTATAAAAATCTTAACAAAAGTAACATATTTTTCTTGTTTTAAATTTTGTTATTCCATACATGAGTTAAACTAGATTTCTTAAGATTTTAATGTAACC
>NW_017285785.1:0-225 GCF_001594075.2 Trachymyrmex cornetzi
GCGTCTATTTTTATTCAAAAACTTAATATAAAAAGTTAAAAGGTTCTAGTATTTTTTAGTTTAGAAAAAAATGAAAAAATTGTTTGTTTACTACCTCGATAAGTCCTACTTCTTAGCTATGCAATATATAATTGTTTGGAAACTAATCTCGATGGGGATTCAAACGGTTGTAGTTTACAATATGCAGTAAAATAATATAATGTCTCGTTCCATAATACTATGTTA
>NW_017285786.1:0-225 GCF_001594075.2 Trachymyrmex cornetzi
GCGTCTATTTTTATTCAAAAACTTAATATAAAAAGTTAAAAGGTTCTAGTATTTTTTAGTTTAAAAAAAAATGAAAAAATTGTTTCTTTGCTACCTCGATAAGTCCTACTTCTTAGCTATGCAACATATAATTGTTTGGAAACTAATCTCGATGGGGATTCGAACGGTTGTAGTTTACAATATGCAGTAAAATAATATAATGTCTCGTTCCATAATACTATGTTA
>NW_017285787.1:0-225 GCF_001594075.2 Trachymyrmex cornetzi
GGGAGAGACGCCCAATTGCGGGCACCGAGAACTGCTGCGGTACTTCTTAAGTGTGCTGAGTCAGCAGACCAAAAAGGGCCAACATACGCGGAAGTCATGAGGCTAGCGAGAAGGAAAATCTCCCTCGAAGACATGAACATTGAGAACACCCGGATCCGAAGAGCACAGGCAGGAGGCCTGCTCATTGAGATCCCAGGTGGTGAGGAGGCAGGAGCGAAGGCAGAG
>NW_017285788.1:0-225 GCF_001594075.2 Trachymyrmex cornetzi
CATTATTACTTTTAAAATATAATTATCTGAATTATTACGAAATAAATGAAGTTGCCTTATATAAACACAGTTCTTTTTAATGAAATACAATTTTTTTTAATGAAAACTAACGCACAAATAATAAAACATAATTGCGACAATGGAAGTAACAAACATAATTGCGATAATGGAATAATAAACAGTGATATTCAGAGTAAGTTAATGATAATTAATCGTAATTAAAAT
>NW_017285789.1:0-225 GCF_001594075.2 Trachymyrmex cornetzi
ATAATCCAAATCGTGTCAGATGGAATAGTACATGTGACGAAAATAGTAGAGGTATAATACAGCTGATAATACATTATCGGAGTGTGCTATAAACTGTATGTACAAGAGTAGTACTGTCGTAAAAGAATCTCTTCTCCAGTCTTTTTACTACGAATTATCGACAAATGCGAGGATGTAGCTATAGATATACATGTTAGACGATACAGAGAATTTCTCCATGTTGAA
>NW_017285790.1:0-225 GCF_001594075.2 Trachymyrmex cornetzi
CGTGCAAGTGAAAGTGATAATGTTTTTTTATAGAAAAAATTTCTGTAATAAACTGCCAGCCAAAACAATGAACAACCTGGGAGACGTCCTAAAGATCCGGTACGAGTACCCGGTTGAGGGAGTAATTAGTTCTAGATTTTTTTTATTTAAACTTTTTTTTTTAATTTATTGCTAGATTTTTTTTTATTTAAAAGATTTTTTTTAATTTTATTGCTATATTTTTTA
>NW_017285791.1:0-225 GCF_001594075.2 Trachymyrmex cornetzi
AATAAAAGAAAATTTGATTTCTAAAAATTTAATATAAAACTTATTCCAAAATTCTTTTCCTATATGTTTCCTATATTTTGCCTATATATTTCATTTTTTAGAGAATTTTATTTATCTTGTATTAAAATCTATGTATTTCATACATTACTCTCTCTATACCTATATACTTTATGATTAGTAAAATTTATTAATAATAAACTTAATACAATTAATTAAATATGATTT
>NW_017285792.1:0-225 GCF_001594075.2 Trachymyrmex cornetzi
ATCTTTCATTGTCCATAATCTCTACATTATCCCAGTCGAAATCGTGATTATAATTAAGTCTATTTTCTGTAATTACCGAATGATTATTAATATTTTTTCGAAAATCATTACGGTGCTCACCAATTCTCGTCTTTACTGTACGTTTAGTCTGACCAACGTATGACAGTCATTACACTTGATCTTATATACTGCGTTCTTTTTAGACATATTTGATATCGGATCTTT
>NW_017285793.1:0-225 GCF_001594075.2 Trachymyrmex cornetzi
TATACAAATATTTCAAAATTGTAATTTCCCTCTTCTCTCTTTCGCTAAACCGGAAATTCACGCGATTATCATTAATCGGCTCATTTATTTGCCGGCACTTCTGACCTAGTACCAAACGAAATTGAACGTACGCGTAAATACAACTGCATTATCTCATCGGATGTCACTTGCCAGTGCGCGAAATGAACATGCGCATCCGCGCGCATGGCCGGTATCATCGCGCGC
>NW_017285794.1:0-225 GCF_001594075.2 Trachymyrmex cornetzi
ATGAGTATATTATATTGTGAATGATTTATCATTTAACAATTATCCATCATGTTAATATTTAAAAAAGATTTTAATTATCGTAGCTTATTTTTCGAACAAATACATTTTAATTTAGTTACACAAGTTGAATGCATTGATTCAGACAAAGATACCGTACAGTTAGAGGTTCATTATCTTACAGAAAATAAATGTAGTAAATCTCTGCATCATTGCAGATGGAAATCT
>NW_017285795.1:0-225 GCF_001594075.2 Trachymyrmex cornetzi
CTGCTTAATCGCAAATTAAACACGTCCGGGAAAACGATTCTCTGAAGCACGTGGAAGCACAATGCCTCTCTGCTTAATCGCAAATTGAACACGCCCGAGAAAACGATTCTCTGAAGCACGTGGAAACCTTAGAACATATACTACTGGAAGGAGAATAGGGCGTGAACGTGATGCCAACATCTGTGCGAGAGAGAAAGGTATAGAGTAATATATGCGCAATGCGCA
>NW_017285796.1:0-225 GCF_001594075.2 Trachymyrmex cornetzi
GTATTTTTGAAAATTTCGAAGTTCATTATTGGTTATTTTCTGCTATTTTGATTGGTTCTCTCTCTTCTATATGTATTATATTAGTAATTTAATTTTAACAGTATAATATAAACTATACATATTTATTAAATATTAAAAAGTATTTAAACACAAACAAAAAAAAAAAAGTGAAAAAGTAAACAGCGTGTTCAAAGTGAGCGTCTGTGATGTCCTAGTATATTAAAA
>NW_017285797.1:0-225 GCF_001594075.2 Trachymyrmex cornetzi
AAGGGAGTTTTGGTGAGTGGATCTGAGAGGGTTTGGCCTGATTTTCTTTGGACGATGATAGTACTAGCGGGCGGACACGTCCGACTGGTCGACAGGAGCGAACAATTATCGCGAGGGGAATAGCAACAGGGATTGAAATTAACGTGAACAGACTGCAATGTTTCATTTCCTTTTACAAGGGAACTTAAAAAGGGAATAAGAAAGAAAGAAAGAAATAAAAAGAAT
>NW_017285798.1:0-225 GCF_001594075.2 Trachymyrmex cornetzi
GCCTTAAATGGTCTAGCTGGATCGTAAATGCATGTATAATTCTTGCTTGAATTTATATACTACATATAATATTATTGCATCCAACGTTTATAAAAACAGGGCATTCGCGCGCACTCGCGCACTTGCGAGAAATGCAGTGAAAAGAACAATAACTTTATTCCTGTACAATAGGAATGTCCAAATTATATCACAAAGACAGCCTAAAGATATCGTCTGTATTATCTA
>NW_017285799.1:0-225 GCF_001594075.2 Trachymyrmex cornetzi
AATAAAAGGTTCGAAATAATAAAACATGAGAACAACTCTAGTTTGAATAGATTTAATTTAAAAGATTAAGAAATATAATTAACAAAAACAAATTATATTTATATGCATGAAACTATAAAATATTTTCCGTAAAGATTTGCTCATTAATATAATATTATAGACCTTGGAACGCTAGTTAGAAAAAAATTTTCCGTAATGTCAAAATAAAGGACAGTAAAGGACAAT
>NW_017285800.1:0-225 GCF_001594075.2 Trachymyrmex cornetzi
ATCTGTCAATACGTTTGATGTATAAATAATGATTATATGCAAATGATTATACGCGAACGGGAATGTCTTTCATTGAAGATATCGACCGGGACGATTCCTTCGTAGAACGCGGGTTTTACGGAGCGTTTTTATTGCGTGCGACCGAGTGCGTGCGTGCGTGCTCGCTCGCGTGCATGCGTGCGTGAGCGAAATACCGAAAAGTTCGGACTATCTTCTTCTCTTCCT
>NW_017285801.1:0-225 GCF_001594075.2 Trachymyrmex cornetzi
AACAAATTACTTTGTAAATTTTACCTTTCATGGCATTGTTAAAGACTTCACTTTTATTAATTATCTTCAATTTCTATTTTAACTCAATTATGGGATAAAATAGGATATTATTAATTTCAGAAAGCTAATTTATTTATCCGTTTTATCATTTTACATATGTATTTTTAAAAAAATTACAAAAAGTAATATTTAAATTATCTTTCTATTTGCATTATGACTGGTATG
>NW_017285802.1:0-225 GCF_001594075.2 Trachymyrmex cornetzi
CTCAGCATATCTCATCGGTTCATTCCTTGCTCGTATGAGATACTTCATAATAATCATCAACATAATGTTTGGATCCATATTATACAGCAACTTTTAAAAGAATAAAAGTATGAAAACTTTCTTTTTCAATTGGCTCCGAAATTTTATGGTATACACTTCACGTTGACAACAGATTTTGACGCGGTCGTTCCGCGAGTTTGTTTCTCCTTATATTACATGGAGCAT
>NW_017285803.1:0-225 GCF_001594075.2 Trachymyrmex cornetzi
TATCGCGGCATGCAATATCAATGGTTTGACGATCAATAGAATGTTTCAGCTACCTGTTACCCACGAATCCATGGCAAAGTATACGCATTTGTCAGATATGGTTTTGAAAACTTTGAGAGAGAAATTAAAGAATGTCGAATTATTTGTAATCGATGAGGTTTTCATGATTTCGAATGTGACACTGATGTTTATTAATTTACGATTATGTGAAATTTTCGACACGAC
>NW_017285804.1:0-225 GCF_001594075.2 Trachymyrmex cornetzi
TAGATTCAGAAAACTTTAGTAACGGTAAAGAAGATAAAAAATATATTTAAAAGTACATGTAAAAGATTTCCTTTTGCACAGTATTATGGAAAATTAGTTTACACACTCATCGTCGTGAAATGAATTAAAAAGAGTTTTGTTAATATAACGTTAATTTTACAGTGTTATTTTTATCCAGAAAGAATCTATAATACATGGAAAGAACAATTTTGTTGAAATATTTTA
>NW_017285805.1:0-225 GCF_001594075.2 Trachymyrmex cornetzi
TATTTGAGTTCATAACTATTTGGTAGTTAAATCTAATTTGTCTATAAAACGTTATTTATTTTTAAATTTTGAAATTTAAATGGCCAGAACTTATTAAATCTCAATGTTGAGGCACGAATCCAATAAACTCTGTTTATACGTTTCAGATCAGAAAAGATAAACACAATTTTGCAGAAAAAAAGTTAATACTACGGAATTCATTTGCAGAATGGAAATTAATATTAT
>NW_017285806.1:0-225 GCF_001594075.2 Trachymyrmex cornetzi
TATGTTAAAAACATAAATACGTTAAATTCATTAAATATTAAGTATTAAATATTTCTTAAGTTTTAACATTTTTATGTAGTTTTTCTATATTTTAATACTTTTTAATTTATTTTTCTGTAGTTACCTTTTTATATATTTTACCATTTTTTGCCTTCTACTAATTGGTATCAATTAAACCAATTGCTAATTGGTATTTATTTTATTGCACTACTTGAACTAAATCAC
>NW_017285807.1:0-225 GCF_001594075.2 Trachymyrmex cornetzi
CAGCAAATAATTAAAAATAGTTAATATCAGTTAATATCGTTTAAAAAATTTTGTTTAAATAATCGTGTTCAAATTTTACATAAATATTCAAATGCAATAATAGGACAATCTATAAAATTTTTGTTACGTTCTTAATCTTTTGAAAATAAGTATTAAACATTCTTAAATAAATCACGACGTGTTTGCTGGCATTTTCTTTTACACAAAGCGATACTATTTTCTCGA
>NW_017285808.1:0-225 GCF_001594075.2 Trachymyrmex cornetzi
GACACATTTTATATACAATTACACATAATTATATGTAATGTATATAAAATATGTCCATAATTACACAAAAACAATTTTGTTAGGACCATCGAAAGCCGCTTGTACACTTCTTATTGGAGCGTATATATGAAAAAACTGTATAGTTTTCGTAAATCAACACATACGTTTCAACAAACTTGCACAAGTTTACTTGAACGTGTGTAGCCCGTCTAAGGGCAAAAATTA
>NW_017285809.1:0-225 GCF_001594075.2 Trachymyrmex cornetzi
GTTCGTACTTCGGTTATATTAATTTGTTATTCGGTTACTTTACCGTCTCTTTACTGAAATCATTAAACTCAACAGAGAATTGATTAGACTCAATGCGATGATCACCTTTTTACGTAGATGTAAATCTTTAAGATTGTCCACATCATCTATCTAATAATTTGTTAAATAACCAGAAATTTTACAGTGTTAAATATACACAGATATATCATCATAAGAGAACTAAGT
>NW_017285810.1:0-225 GCF_001594075.2 Trachymyrmex cornetzi
AAATATTTTGGCGTTGTTAAAAAATGCCAGTTTTACTAAAAGCACTCAATTTTATTTTCTAGTGTGAAAAAAAGATAAATAAAATAGAGCGTTTCCATATTTTTTTTTTGTAGTAGGCCTTTAAAATTTTATTGAAAAAGGACGATTTATGTGAGGATCTTCAACGATTTATGTGAGTATTTAAAGACGAAAGCTAAATGAGAGAAAAAGGGAGAACAGGTTTAA
>NW_017285811.1:0-225 GCF_001594075.2 Trachymyrmex cornetzi
ATTTTAAGTGATAATAATTATTAATTAGAAAATGTTTCTCGTACGCTGACCCGACGTTATTTGCGAGACTCGAAAGCTTCACTTTCATTAATATTGTAGCCGAAACGGTCCATCGCGAGTGCACTTAGTCCTCGCAAATCGCTTGATAAGAATTGCATAAGACCACGGCGTCATAATTCGGCGTCGACTTAGCTTTAAATACCGGCGATGGCGTAACGCAGACAC
>NW_017285812.1:0-225 GCF_001594075.2 Trachymyrmex cornetzi
TTATATAACGACAGCTGAGAAATCGTACAAGATATTCATATTTCTGTATAGAAAAGTTTTTGGGAATTTCTTTAAACATCCGTTTACGTTTATAATGATATACTAGTATATTTTTCTGTTTTCTTAGTAAATAAAAATTTAGTTTTCAATATACATAATTTAATTTCTAAAAATAAAAGTAAATTATATTTCTAACAAATTTGAATAAAAAAATGAATTTTTTAA
>NW_017285813.1:0-225 GCF_001594075.2 Trachymyrmex cornetzi
TTGAGAGTAATTATTTAGAATAGCCTCCTCTCATTCTCAAATTAAATCTTAATAAAGTGTACTTATTCGACACGGTTTCACTTAAAACGAAAGAATCTGGCAGAAAAACGTGGCAATCGACCTCGTAAATCGAATTATTAAGCGTTAAACAGATATCTTAACCTCTAAGGTCTCGAACTTTAACGCTTAATAACTCGATTTTCAAAGCCGACCGCCACGTTTTTC
>NW_017285814.1:0-225 GCF_001594075.2 Trachymyrmex cornetzi
ATAGGAATAAGGAGAACGTAAGCGGGGATAGGACAAAAAGGAGGAGGGGGATGAGTAAAGGAAAATGTAAGGTACCGTACGACCTTGTGGTAGGAATTCTTGATGCACATGGTAATCAAAGAAAACTGTAAGCAAAATTTTCACATTCGAACGAACTTGGCCTGCCTTTTTCGGTCTTGGCTCTCCTGGGCTCTTCCACTGGGATGATTGGGCTTTGGTTTCGAC
>NW_017285815.1:0-225 GCF_001594075.2 Trachymyrmex cornetzi
TGTCGGAGAGATTTTCGATTTGAACGGCTTGACGACATTTCGAGTAACTTTCACAACGATGGAGCCTAAATTTTACAATAATTCGCTCCAAGACAAATCGCTCTTTTAATCTCCCGTTTCTAAAATTATAATAGTTCGAACTAAAGTATAAATCGAAAAAATATGTTTGCTCGTGACGTGATTGTAACGTATTGACGTCGAGCGCGACTCTGCGCGAGACTTTTG
>NW_017285816.1:0-225 GCF_001594075.2 Trachymyrmex cornetzi
ACTCCAGGGCCTCCCCGTACTCCCTCCTGCCGAGGCGAGGAGGGAAATAGCACCCTGCGACGTCGATGGGCCCCTACTCCACGAGGAGGAACCCCTCTCCCGTCGATATGGGAATCATCGGCAGAGTGTCGCGCGCGTGCTGGCAGGCCATCGCCACCCATCCCAGAGAATCCCCAGCTCAGTTGGGGTGGTTCTCTAGGATGTAGTACGGGTCAGCGGCGATGG
>NW_017285817.1:0-225 GCF_001594075.2 Trachymyrmex cornetzi
CGGGACAGAGCACACAAAGAGACACGAGCAAACGGCGAGGACATTGTTCAAATTTAACAGATTACCGATCACGCAATTTTTCTCTATCCTTTACCGTCTCCTAATCATGGCCGAAAGGATCAAACTCCTTATTCAAAAGCGGACTTCCTTAAAGTCTCAGATCACTAGCTTAACAAACATACTCGAAAAAGATCGACAGGGTCGCCACGATAAGATCGCGTTAAA
>NW_017285818.1:0-225 GCF_001594075.2 Trachymyrmex cornetzi
ACGATACGACGAGCGATAATTTATCTACTGATTAAAAGTGAGGTAAATCAAGGGAATAAAATTAATAGTGAGTTTAAATGAAAGAGAGACTAAAAGTACAAATGTGTACATCATATTGTTTACATATCTTTTACTTGACAGCACGATATTTTTACACGATATTTTTTTTTTTATTAATACGTGCTTCCGATTTATAGTTTACTCCGCTTTATCGTCCACGATTTA
>NW_017285819.1:0-225 GCF_001594075.2 Trachymyrmex cornetzi
GATTGCGTCTACGTTCTTCGACGATTGCGTCTTTTGACTAATTAGAAAGGAAGAAGCTGGCTAATTCTTTTTAATTGGTCATAAGACGCAAACGCAGATACAGACACAATCGCTAGTGTGATACGGGCATAACGTAGCAGCGCGACGGAGCCCGTATCACACCATTTCTTAAGAACACAATGCTGTATAATAAGTCGTGCAATTTTTGTTGTAAGATCTTTCTTT
>NW_017285820.1:0-225 GCF_001594075.2 Trachymyrmex cornetzi
TTTCCATATTTTGCTAAATCGAAAAAACGCATTTTAACTACAACACTATAGAGGTTTAACTATAAAAATTGCTTACGCTATCTTTGGCATTCATTAAAATGTCCACAAGTAAAGAGTGTTCTTCAGAGTCCACAGATGAAGAGGGGGGCGAGAATACTGGACGAAGTTGAGGTTTTGCTTCCGCTTCGGATGCATCCATGATCGCCATAACGAAAATTATAGCAA
>NW_017285821.1:0-225 GCF_001594075.2 Trachymyrmex cornetzi
ATAGTAATTGATCGACTGTAATCGATATTTATCGGTTATTTTCGTTGTCGAGTGTGTCTCTAGGTACGCTAGAACTTACCCACTTCAAAACATTTTACAATCTGCATTATAATTTTTACTATACATCATTTATAAAAAGTCTCTTGTATATTTCAAAAAATTTATCGTTACTGATAATATTTCATTATTGTCAAGTTGTCCCAAGCTTATTACCAAACATGATAA
>NW_017285822.1:0-225 GCF_001594075.2 Trachymyrmex cornetzi
CTAATCTACACTCTCTTGTGTGATGAGAAGGATTTGGAAGGAAATAAAAAGGCTTTTAATAAGAACAGAATGTTTAAGATTGTATGATTTTAATATTCAATGTACAAGGCGTGATAGCTACCACTCGAGGCTTGTTCGTTATTATCGCGGATTGTTTTTAGTAGAAGCGGTTCCTTTAGGCACTTTAAATGAAAAATGGTTCCTGAATTTGAGTGGCATTCACAT
>NW_017285823.1:0-225 GCF_001594075.2 Trachymyrmex cornetzi
TAATAGAATGTTACTAGCTAGTACTCGTATCGAGTGCACGATGTAAACTAGGCTATAGTGTGGCCATAAATCTCGTGGTTTATGCTAAATGTGACGAGGACATTTATTCTGATTACAAGACATTACTTAAAATATATTACTACCGATAAGTGTCACTTCTGTTGAACGTAATTTTTCAATTCGGCGTTTGAAAATCTGGTTAAGAAACCACATGAGTGAGGAGAA
>NW_017285824.1:0-225 GCF_001594075.2 Trachymyrmex cornetzi
GCTGGATCTTAATGCTTGTATGATTCTTATGTGAATTTATATACTACGTATGTAGTCCCCAGATACGCGCGACGCGCGAAATGATTTTTCGGTCTTGAAAATGCTAACTCTATTAAACTACCGCAGTAATATCAGCTACCGAGCTAAATTGACTAGCATTTTACAAATTTTTTGTGCTTATTCACATCTTCGAAACGATCTTAATAATGATGAATAACATATTAA
>NW_017285825.1:0-225 GCF_001594075.2 Trachymyrmex cornetzi
ATTAGATTTCCATTTTCTCTATATCGATATTTTCAAGAGTTCCTTTCTTCTTTTTTCATTTTTTGCGCTTTATGAGTGTATTATTTGCGCGACGTCTTCTGCGCCTAACTCCTATTTCCCTTATTCTTTCCAATTTCTTTTAATTGAATTTCAAATATGGCTGAAAATCATGGCTTTTTTGGCAGTTTTGGGTTAAGATTTCTCGAAATCTTGACGTGATAGAGC
>NW_017285826.1:0-225 GCF_001594075.2 Trachymyrmex cornetzi
TTGAATGTAAATGCCCGCAAATATTTGTGTACTTAAAAATAATGGCGTTTACAATTTAATATTCGTTCTGAAATTTTAATTTGTTTTGAAATTTTTATTTATTTCGAAATTTTTATTTGTTTTGGAATTTTAATATTTATTTTCATTCCTATAATAATACTACCTCCATTGTACGTAGGGTTTAAGGGTGAAATCACACGGTGCGGAAAAGAAAATATGTCACAA
>NW_017285827.1:0-225 GCF_001594075.2 Trachymyrmex cornetzi
TTTATTTTACAATTAGGTTTTCTATTTCCATTTTCCATCTGACAAAAATTTAGAATGTATGTATTACGACAAATCGCCAAATTTCTTTCTTTTGCAGCTACTAAACTAACTGGGCTAAAAGTCTAAGACTTTGCACAACATTTGCATTCTCAAACTCATTATCATCAGTAAGTTTCGTCAAAATCCGGAACGTTTTTGAAAATAGATGGTTCACTTTCATATGGA
>NW_017285828.1:0-225 GCF_001594075.2 Trachymyrmex cornetzi
CTGGGGGTGAGGCCGCGGTACCTGTAATTCGCGCGTCGCGAGCACTTGCGAGAAACTTCGCAGGTGTGCTCGCGCGCGCTTCAGGCAGTGCGACGGGTCCGCGTTTGTCTGGCGCTCAGTGGCTGCCACAGTATCGTTTAATTTTTAAACATTTGAAAATTTGATCTTAATTATCAGAAAAATATCAAGAAACGAAAGTGTGAAAAATGTTTAGAAAGAAAGGGT
>NW_017285829.1:0-225 GCF_001594075.2 Trachymyrmex cornetzi
TCAAGGCGGTTCAGTTTATTTTAGATTCTACTTTCTTTGTGTTTGATAGTGTTAATTATAAACAGAATTATGGTACTCCCATGGGCTCCCCGTTGTCCCTCGTCATCGCGGATTTAGTTATGCGTAAGTTAGAGAGTAGAGCTTTGTCTTTGATTAAGTTTTCGTTGCCGCTTTACTATAGGTATGTTGACGATATAATCATGGCAGCGCCTGTTTCTTCGGTTA
>NW_017285830.1:0-225 GCF_001594075.2 Trachymyrmex cornetzi
GAAATTATAATTTACCTTCCCAGATGTTTCTGATACTTTAGAATAAGGTTTTTTTTCTTTCTATAAAAAGAGAAATATATAAATTTAAAAACATTCCAAGAAAAACAATATAGGTATACACATATAAAATGAAACGTAATGAAATTTCTTATGCCTTCTGTCAATGCATAATTTTTTACCTTTTCACTATCATATTTCACAAAGTTCTTTCTAAAAATGTAAAAG
>NW_017285831.1:0-225 GCF_001594075.2 Trachymyrmex cornetzi
AAGTAGATGAACTAATTTATGGAAAAATATATTTAATACTTTTAATAAGAAGATTATATTAACAAACATTAGTTTTTTATAGCAATTAAAGAACGAAGGCAATTATTGTAAAACTTTAAACTATGCAATTTATTTGAGGTAAAAAAAGACAGTTGATAAAAGGACATCATTCATGTAATCATTACTCTTGTAATGATGTATGTTTCAGTAATTCGTGAAGACATC
>NW_017285832.1:0-225 GCF_001594075.2 Trachymyrmex cornetzi
AAAATTATTTTCAGATCTGTATTTAGCCAAACTTTTAAATACTTCAGCAAAAGCGTTCTTTTCATGTATCCATTCTAAACAAAGTAAGGCTAATTTAAAGCGAAAGGAGCACCGTTAGAACAAATCAAGGCGGAGTATTAAACATTTAAAGGCCATTTGATTGCAATAAAGACACTATCGGCGGCATCATATTGTTGCGTCGCATCTGTTTAAATTTACACCGTC
>NW_017285833.1:0-225 GCF_001594075.2 Trachymyrmex cornetzi
GGCCTTAAAGGCCGGGCATCGTTTCACAAAGCGTCCTTTCGAGTACACGCCAGGCCTGGTCGAACCGAGCTGTATCGCATCGTACGATTCGTCGTTTTCTCGCCGGTGTTTCGTATATTTTCTTTGTGTTAATCGTGTCCAGGTCGGCTGATCCCGCGTATATATATATATATATGTATACCAGCCCCGCTCGAACTCCCGAGGCGCTCTGACGTCATTCGTATT
>NW_017285834.1:0-225 GCF_001594075.2 Trachymyrmex cornetzi
TGTGATGTCGAATGATACCAACTTATAATCTTTATTTAATATTAAGCCATTAATTTTCTTGACTAGTTCGAAACTATTTTTTATGTATCCAACATTCCTTTTAATGCTCTTGTCAATGATGTCCTTCAAATATGAAGCAAAATTAAAAAATGGACTATTAGCGCAACTAACAATCATTCTGAATGGATAACCGTTCTTGTGTACCTTGGCCAACCCATACGATCT
>NW_017285835.1:0-225 GCF_001594075.2 Trachymyrmex cornetzi
TCTCGACGTCCTCTCGTTTCTCCCTCGATACTCTGCGTCCTTGTTCGCTTCTTCGTTCTCGTCGACGGCGATGTCGCACCTCCCTTACACAGTTCGGCTCGCTCGTTTACGGGAAGAGTGAGGCCCGGGAGCTCCCGTCGGATTCTCGCAGACTGCTTAGCGCTCCCCCCTCTTGCGGGGGGAGGTAGTCACGCTGATTGGCTTCCGCGTGTCACGGCATTCGCG
>NW_017285836.1:0-225 GCF_001594075.2 Trachymyrmex cornetzi
CACCTGTTCCTTGCAGCCGCCTTCGCGGCTCAGTCGGTACGTCTCCGAAGTATTCCTTTATGTTTGTTCTACAATAGAGTCGCAAGTCGTAAAAAATTGGCCAATCACAGTTGAGTGTGAGAAGAATAATTGACTATGATTAGTTCATTTCTTATAGCTTGCCGACCCTATTGTAGAATAGGTTTTAGGGAGGAATAAGGAAGAGAATTACTAACAATAAAAAGA
>NW_017285837.1:0-225 GCF_001594075.2 Trachymyrmex cornetzi
TACGTTGTATGAATAAATTAAACAGGTTCGTTAAAGTGCACAAAGATAAAACAGATACAATGAACAAAAATAATGTAGTTTACAAAATTGCATGTAAAGATTGCGAAGCTTCATATATCGGTCAAACGAAGCGAAAACTTAGTACTAGAGTAAAGGAGCACGAGTATAATATAAGGAGGAATCCCTCCAAATATTCGGTACTAACTAATCATATGCTTGAATTTA
>NW_017285838.1:0-225 GCF_001594075.2 Trachymyrmex cornetzi
TCCTCGCAACATTATGCGATAAACAGCGTTACGTCATACATTATCGCAACCTGCAGCAGTGTATTCGTCATGGCCTCCATATCGCTAAGATTCACCGTATACTGCAATTCGCGCAATCTCCATTCCTACGCGATTACATAGAATTAAACACAAAATTTAGATCAATGGCCAAAAATGATTTTGAAAAAAATTTATACAAACTGATGAATAACGCGGTATTTGGTA
>NW_017285839.1:0-225 GCF_001594075.2 Trachymyrmex cornetzi
GATCACGTGCGTTCTGATCTTAACTCTTTGCCAAGTTTCGTTTTCGTTCTTTTGCTTTCTTACGAATTCTATTTGTTCTGACTTGCAAAAATTGTTCAAATTGCTATACAAGAGGATTAAATAAATATCGTGTAAAGAAGTGGATGTATTTTCGATCAAAGTGGATCTTAGTGCTTAAATAATTTAAGCATGAATAAATTTATCATATTATTTTACGTATCCAAT
>NW_017285840.1:0-225 GCF_001594075.2 Trachymyrmex cornetzi
CGCTTACGAGTGTATATTTTTGTAATGCAAAGTGTAAAGAAACGACGGTCTGAATCGAGCGGTGATAAAGTTCTTCTATATAAAGTAATTTAATCGAATACAATGTTAGTATGATAACAGTAAAGAATATAAGAATATAATATAGTAAATCGAATGTTGCGAAACTCACACAGGTCCTTCTTGAGCGATTCACGATGGATGTTAACATGGTCATAACATCAGAGA
>NW_017285841.1:0-225 GCF_001594075.2 Trachymyrmex cornetzi
TTAGAAACATGATGCATTTGTGAAGATTTTCTTTCAAATATTTCAAATAATACAAAATAATAACGTCAGCATCTGATATCGAGTAATACTTAATGTACTGATTGTTTAAATATTACGAATATTTGGTGACGCATATACCTTTGTCTTCACCAAACGATATACGTTGAGTCATTTGTCACATTATTTTATGTTCTTAATATTATTTTGTTCACGCTACATATGAGA
>NW_017285842.1:0-225 GCF_001594075.2 Trachymyrmex cornetzi
ATCATTCTGTTGTTTCTCTACATCAACTTGAGTATGGTCATCAGATAGATTGGGATAATATTATTATTTTAGATTCAAAACATTCGTTTTATAAAAGATCTATCTCGGAAATGATTCATATCAAAAAACAGGAAAATGGTATTAACAATCAGAATGATACAAACAAATTACCAAACATCTATCTACCTATTATTCAATCTTTTTCTTAATTTTATTCTGTTCTTT
>NW_017285843.1:0-225 GCF_001594075.2 Trachymyrmex cornetzi
TAGAAGCATGTTCTTTTTAGTTAAACTTCTTGCACGATTCATTTTTTTCTTTTTCTCTCCAATCTGGAGAGAAAAGGAAGAAAAATGAATTATGTAAGAACTTTAACTAAAAAGAACAGACCTTAGGTTAGCTACTAAGCGATATATATTTGGTGAAAATTATGTAGTGATTATAACATTCGGAACAGTACCGAATCAATCCAAGGGTGCGGTCCACATGGTGCT
>NW_017285844.1:0-225 GCF_001594075.2 Trachymyrmex cornetzi
CTCCTTCTCGTGGTCTCTCTTTTTGTTTTCCTTCTTGAATGACGTGATGTTCGTTAAACTATCGCCCGGCATCACCACGTCGCCCACGCTGACTTCCATCCCGAGAGAAAAGAAAAGTTTCTCTCAGCTTTTTATTTCATTCACGCGATTAACAAGTGTATTCCGCGATTTCCTTGAAACTGTCGGGACTGTCGGTTAAACGCCAACCTAACCTCAAAACCATCA
>NW_017285845.1:0-225 GCF_001594075.2 Trachymyrmex cornetzi
ACCCGCTCTACCAATAAGAGGGCACAAAACGCCATTAATCCAACCCAGGTTGGTGCAAACCTAACCAGGCCGAAAACGCTAACAGACTCTTGCATAACGCATAACGCATAGTGCATAAATGAATCAATCAACTAATCAGAATCTTTCCTTTCCTCCCATTCGATGGAAAAGAAGAATTTTGATTGGTTGATTCCCTTATGCACTATGCATTATGCGTTATGCAAG
>NW_017285846.1:0-225 GCF_001594075.2 Trachymyrmex cornetzi
TTAACCGTCTCAACCACATAATCGATATCCCACTCTCTCTCGTGTATAATCTAAGGACTCGTAGTGTAATATCTAAAGACGGAATCTGTCTTTTTAAATCGAGACATACTTGCCCTCGAGAGATCTTAATGTACCGCTTCATTATGCAAATTTATTTAATGGCTTTCTTTACGCCTCGCGCACGCTTTCACGCGGACTTTGCATAGATCGCGATCGTCGTGAAAA
>NW_017285847.1:0-225 GCF_001594075.2 Trachymyrmex cornetzi
TATTACGTAATATTATGAAAATTTGAATAATTACAGAAAATATTCAAAATATCTTGCTATTTATGTAATTTTCCATGTAATATAAGATATATTTATACAATAAATGCTAATTAACTATTTGTGGAATTACATAACTTCTGTGAAATTGCCTGATTTTTTATATATATTTATTGGAATAATCATGTAATTTTTACATTTAATATATGTGTAAATTTACAAAATTTG
>NW_017285848.1:0-225 GCF_001594075.2 Trachymyrmex cornetzi
ACTAACAATGTAAATAATTTTCTTGAATTATAGTTATTTTATATATTACAAATTCATTTTTTAAAACTGCGCAATTAACTCCTATATAATTGCCCTTCTCTCGTTTCGATTATTTATATAAATATTACCTTAAGAAAAACCTTTTTAAAAAAGAAAAAATGTACGCCAAGTGCATAAAAAAGTTATCGAATATTACATTCGTTTTAATAAAAAACGAAATAGATG
>NW_017285849.1:0-225 GCF_001594075.2 Trachymyrmex cornetzi
TTAATATCACGTAGCTAATATTATGGACTAATCCGCAAGCAGTCGCTCTAAGAATGACATGTTTAGATAAAACATTTTTCTTCTCTCTCTCTCTCTCTCGCTCTCGTGCTTTATACAAAACACATTATAAATAAACTAATCAAGTTTTTCTTAATTTACTAAATAGTGAATACATAAATGTATAAATAACATTGGAAATAGAAACGATAATTATGTAGTCATCTT
>NW_017285850.1:0-225 GCF_001594075.2 Trachymyrmex cornetzi
GATGCTGTTGATAAACAAACGCAATGAATAAGATAAATTTGTAATTTATAAGAAAATTATATCTCGCTACTGCTTATTATATTATTATTTTCCCAATAAACAAGCTGCCGTTATTTATCCTCATTTTAATATCAAAATGACGATAAATAACTTCAGCTTATGTTTGCTGAATTGTGTACGACAATATTAATAGAAGATATAAATAAGATTTAAATTGTTGTAATC
>NW_017285851.1:0-225 GCF_001594075.2 Trachymyrmex cornetzi
ATTCCATTTAAGTTCACTTTTATTTACTTTGTTTTTAGTTTTAATCTTCTAGGGAATAAAGTATTGTGTTTATTACATATTTCATATTTTGATTAGCAAAACATTCTTTTGTAGGAAATTAATATGACTTCAATCTTATTAAAACGTAATAATTCTTTATCGTAATGAAAATAGATGGATTGCACAAATCCATCTACAAAAGTAACGCATATCTATTAATTTGTA
>NW_017285852.1:0-225 GCF_001594075.2 Trachymyrmex cornetzi
CAGGAACAAGACCACGGCCGTTAGAGTCCCCACAATCCATCCTAGTTTCTCATCTGCACGCAAAACATGTAAAAAGTTATCTCTTGTGTTGCCAGAAGGATATGCAAGATATGTTAAAAATGAAAAACTAATAAACTATAAAATAATTTTAAAAGAGAGGTAAGAAATGAGAATAATGAGATTTCTAATGAAATGTGTGTAATGCAAAGACCTGTTAAAGTGTTC
>NW_017285853.1:0-225 GCF_001594075.2 Trachymyrmex cornetzi
AGACTCTTATTGACCACTGACTTCATCTATTTTACGATTTTAAGAAACTTATCCAGTTGACGCCACTTTTTTTATCTTTAAACGAAGAAACTAGAAAGTTTCGACAACTATCATGTAAAGGATACGTAATATTTAACAATTTATTTAATGTAATATATTGTTCAACCTTTGACATAGTTTCTTCGTGCTTATTAAAAAATATAATTTTCGAGTTACTAAATAATT
>NW_017285854.1:0-225 GCF_001594075.2 Trachymyrmex cornetzi
CTGTCGGTGTGATAAAGGTTAAATACATTCGCAGAATCTACAGTTATCACCAGTCATTTATTGCGAGTTTTGTTGCTTTCAACGAAATCCTAATTTTGCTTAAATATCTCGGATTAAATTGTCCAATGATTCGACTGTCCAATATTTGTACGCAAAACCGAATGTGTGCAGAGTTTACCTGTAATAATTAGTTTCTTTTTGATGAAGATCAGAGTAAAAGAACTA
>NW_017285855.1:0-225 GCF_001594075.2 Trachymyrmex cornetzi
GCCGTTATTGAGATCTCATAATCGCCGTCTGGAAATCTTGACAGATTCGCGTATAGTATCCACAGCAGTGTTGCTGCGCTTGGCTTAGCGCCGAGACACTACCAGTGTCTCCAGATTTTTCGAATAGATTATTAAATCTGCTAATCTGATGGTGATTTTCCTTGACATTAAGGGATTGAAATTATAAATTTATTTGGCTGAAGATGGTTCCAAAGTGAACTGAAA
>NW_017285856.1:0-225 GCF_001594075.2 Trachymyrmex cornetzi
TGGGCATCAGGCCGAGCAGAGCATCGGCCCGACGGCCCAATCGCGGGGCCAAGCCGTCAAAGTGATCGGCAAAGCCCCAGCGACCATCCAGGGTGAGACCCCAATACTTCAAGTTGGGCCCCACCGGGATGCGAACCTCGTCCACCGTGACCCAAGCCTCCGGCGGAGCCCTGCCAGTCCCGTCGTGGAAGAACATGGCTTCCGACTTGGCGGGGGGCCCCCTCC
>NW_017285857.1:0-225 GCF_001594075.2 Trachymyrmex cornetzi
AGTAAAAATGGTGGACGCGAATACCTACGTTTCTAGTGCTTTAGCATGATGCACATAATGCATTTTTATCCTTGTTATTCACCGAATGTTAAACGAGGCTAAATGATGCATTATACAAATCATGCGTGAAACAAAACGCAGCCAATATCGCACCAGTGGTCTGTTTTCTGTTCCTGCACTAAACTGCCCTAGAACTCTTTTTCTCGCTTTCGACAAATATCAAAC
>NW_017285858.1:0-225 GCF_001594075.2 Trachymyrmex cornetzi
TCGTATAAGCCATAACGTATAAACATTGATAAAACTCGCGACAAAGAAAATACGCAGAAAAAATACGTGTCGCGACATGTTCGCAATTCTTGGAAAAAAGAGGAGGGGTTACCGCGAACAAAGAAAATACGTAGAAAAAAACCGTGTTGCGACACGTTCGCTATTCTTGGGAAAAAGGGGAGGGGTTACCCCCTCTTCGATTCTAAAAGTTTTACCATATACGCA
>NW_017285859.1:0-225 GCF_001594075.2 Trachymyrmex cornetzi
TGCAAGTTTCGTGGGTATCGTTTGTCCTCACGAAATATTGTAGATAACGCTGCGGTCATATCGGTTCCGTTCTTGCTCTTGAGTGGTATAGCCCATGCGTATTTTCTCAAAACATCGATAACTGTTAAAATGTAATTGTAACCTTTGTTGAATCGCGCATAGGGACGCATCTCGACCACGTCGGCTTGCCATAAATCATCGCGACCATGCACCACGACGCGACGA
>NW_017285860.1:0-225 GCF_001594075.2 Trachymyrmex cornetzi
TCGTGCTCATGTCAAGAAAATTGGCCACTCTATTCGCATTATCTACTGCTCAAAGAATGCAGACACTTGCATGCTTTAAATGTTCTAATATTGTATTTGCAGACTCTATGGTCATTAGAGTTCCAGAGCGTCTTAAGACATCGGAGATCGGTAAAAATCAATCCTTGTTAATTTTTAAAACTTTCCAGGGTAATCCAGAACTATGCGTTTTTTCCTTATCGAGAG
>NW_017285861.1:0-225 GCF_001594075.2 Trachymyrmex cornetzi
CGAGCAGCCGTGCTACGAGTCGCGTGAAATCCGTAAAACAGCGTCACAACGCGCGGAATTTTCACGGAATGGACTGTATGACTACTGCCTAAAATACGACGTAAAATGCCAAGACGGCGCATAATGGGTCAAAAATGAAATGCGTACCTGACAAATCCGATTCAATTACTCAGCCTTGCCTTTGTGTCCGAACAGTGACGACGGAACGTTCGCGGCCGTTGCTGG
>NW_017285862.1:0-225 GCF_001594075.2 Trachymyrmex cornetzi
TGTGCGCTCGGAACGCCCATGGGCGTTGCTAGCGTTCAGCAACCCCTGTTTTCAGATAATATTCGTCTCGTAACTTAGCACGACCCACTGTGTGTGTGCGGAAGTGCTGGCTCTGGCCTATCAATATACGTAGTGTCATGCTATTTTCAATACAGTGACGAGATTGAGGGCCACCTCAGGCACCTCGAGAAGGTGTTTCATTCCCTGAGGGGAGAGAGACTCATA
>NW_017285863.1:0-225 GCF_001594075.2 Trachymyrmex cornetzi
ATTAAAGTAAAATTAGCGACAAAAGTGAACCTTAACGCGTATTTGATTAATCATGATTCTTTAACTATAATAACTAGTGAAGAAGCAATTATTGATTTAGCCGATTATATGGCTAAACGACTACATAAACCATACGTTACATTTACGTTACATTTACCTTACATTTACCTTACATTTACGTTACATTTACCTTACATTTACGATACATTTACCTTACATTTACGT
>NW_017285864.1:0-225 GCF_001594075.2 Trachymyrmex cornetzi
ATACAACGCACGCGACATAATGGGAGCTTTCCAGCAAAGGCACAAATCGACACGAGAGTCATTGTGTCTGTTTCTTATTGATTATCAAACAAGGACAGGATGATTGTTGTATTAATTTGTGTCTCTCTCTTGCTGGAAAGTTCCAATAAGACAGGTTCGATGAAAAATTGCACTAAGATTTGCTGAATATATATACAATTATATACATGATGATTGTCACACGTT
>NW_017285865.1:0-225 GCF_001594075.2 Trachymyrmex cornetzi
TATTAACATTACAGTACATACCATTCTTCTCCTTAATTTCTCCAATTTTCCTTCCACACGCCTATCCACTTCTCACACATTTCTCTGTTTTTTGGAAAAGAAAAAAATCAGATATCCCTTTTTCCTTTTCCAGAACGGTTTTTACACCCTTCATGGCACACGACGGCATTGTCATTAATTTTTTTGATATTCCAACGGCTTAAAAGTGATCGCACTGTTGTAAAC
>NW_017285866.1:0-225 GCF_001594075.2 Trachymyrmex cornetzi
TTGTATGCCTTTTATCTAATTATTGTTGTTTTAATATTGAACTACGTTTGACCTAATTTGTTTCACTTATTTTAAAGCTTAGAAAGCCTACTTTAAAATACTTTTATATTAAATTTTGTCCGACGATGTTTTATCAAATTGTAGTGCTTCAAAGTAAAACAAAAATCCTTTTATAAAAAGGAGATGTTAAATCGATACTCGAAATATATCGGTCTTCTCGAAGTT
>NW_017285867.1:0-225 GCF_001594075.2 Trachymyrmex cornetzi
TAAATCGAAGCAACCTTTTCTCTGGGTGCAGATTGCAAAATCCATTTGCGAAATTAAAATATTGATAAAAAAAAGTATGAAACGGTCGAGTTAACGAAAAAATCGAAAAAAAAATTAAAAAATTGCAGTAATATTGCAGTAATACTGCATATAATTTTTAATTTTTTTTGTTATTTTCTCATTAAATCGACTATCTCGCATCTTTTTTTATGTGTATTTTAATTG
>NW_017285868.1:0-225 GCF_001594075.2 Trachymyrmex cornetzi
CGCTCACCGACATCCGCGCAATTTATTCAGTATCGTGAATCGAACGACGGGCTTTCTCACCTGTGAATGATCGACGTCTCGAAAGCAGGTATGATATGATTCGCTATTCGTTTCCCTGCGGGTTACACGGCTTTCGCTTTACTTGGCGCGACGATAAGCTTCTGTGGATTCGAGATTGTCAGAGAGGTTATTTTACCAAGTGTTCTTACTTTCGTATTGTGACAT
>NW_017285869.1:0-225 GCF_001594075.2 Trachymyrmex cornetzi
TTTGAAAATCCCTCGACATACGTCTGTAGGATGTACCTAGGATCAATTTTTGCTATGTGGGCTCTTTGTTTGCCATTCTGTTGAAGACTACAATTTATATGCAGATACTAATAATAGTGAATGCTACCTGTTTTTACGACGTTTGTTAGATAGGTTATGTTTCCTTGATACTTGAAATCTTTGTGGTTAGGATCGTAACCTCGAAGAACTCTAGCTGATTTAAGT
>NW_017285870.1:0-225 GCF_001594075.2 Trachymyrmex cornetzi
ACAGCGTATTGATGAGAAATGGTGGATTGAGACTTTAAGTTATTGGCAAGAAAGAGAGACGACTATATCTAAGCAAGAAGATGAATTATTATTGCAAAAGTAATCTCTCTTTTATTTTCTCTAATCATACTTTTTTAATTCTATCTACGATGTGAATGATACAAAAGATCTGGAATATAACAAAGCACCACTGTTTTCACAGGGAATTGGAGCAACCATTGCCTA
>NW_017285872.1:0-225 GCF_001594075.2 Trachymyrmex cornetzi
AGTTGGAGACAGCCGCGGAGGGACTCCGCGATGCGCGGAGTGCCCTCCGCGTTGCTATAAGGCGGGCGAAGGCCAATGCCTGGAAGGAGTTGGTGTCCTCCCTGGACAGGGATCCGTGGGGAAGACCCTATAGGATCGTAACAAAGAAGTTGCGACCCTGGGCCCCCCAATCACGGAGACCCTGGACGTCCCGTTCCTCGAAGACGTGGTGGCCGCCCTCTTCCC
>NW_017285873.1:0-225 GCF_001594075.2 Trachymyrmex cornetzi
AATGAAAATAACATAGATTTAAATTAATACGCAATGTTTAAACGTTGGATAAATTAGTTAACTGTAGTCACAAATACCAAGAACTTTTTTCTCAGTGTACATCTTTGAGATAACCGGTGAAATTTTATTAATAAATAATTTTATTCAAAATACAAGGAGACTACTACTTTCACACCAATCTAATAACACTTTCAACAATAAATCACGTGGTTACGATCGCAGCCA
>NW_017285874.1:0-225 GCF_001594075.2 Trachymyrmex cornetzi
CTCTTCCATATCCTATTTTAATATCCCCCCCTCTGTTTTCTTGAGCTTTTACCCACCTATTTATCATGGACTGAGTCCTCCTCTCCTCGAAATTTAAATCGTTCTCAAAGAAGACTTTCCCTCCCCTCAGTTTATACTTGTTTATCATTATCTCCCTTTTCATTTCCTCGCTACCTACTTTTATAATCGCCACCGGCCCGCTCATCCTCCAGCTAATTACTTCTG
>NW_017285875.1:0-225 GCF_001594075.2 Trachymyrmex cornetzi
AATATTTATTTTAAGAATTTTCAAAATTTACATTTATTCTTTCAATATGTATGTAAACATAAACTTTAACAGCGTTGTAAATAAAAGGGAATATGTAATAAGCGCGAAAGAAACAGCACATTATTTTAATAAACATTATTTTAATAAAAATAAAAATTTTGGTACAGCTTAGTTATATAGTTATTACAGTAAATTACATACAAAAGTAGTGCTTGCGCAACTAAT
>NW_017285876.1:0-225 GCF_001594075.2 Trachymyrmex cornetzi
GAACTAGTCTCGACAATGGCAATTTAATATCCATTTTAATTGCGTCTTAAAGAATTCTTTACTGATGTATTTTGATTACTTACATAGAAAGAACATTTTTGCAGAAAATAAACGATTTATCTAAAAATTTAGCTAGATAAATCTAAAAATAATTTTATTGGGCTATTAAAATAATTATGTAGGACGCTCAAGTTGACTGTTAGAACGTCAAAACTTTTTGCAATA
>NW_017285877.1:0-226 GCF_001594075.2 Trachymyrmex cornetzi
TATGTTGTGTCAATCGACAAGTTTTATATAATTTTGATTTAAGTTGTGTTTAATCGAATGGAGTTGCAATTTATTAGTATAACCGGTGAATTTTCTTCAGATTTGATGAACATAGAATGTAGTTCCGTGAGCATAAAATGAATTTGTGAATATAGATCTTACCAACTGTTGTAAGAAGAATTACAAGAAGAGGGTTTTACATAATCAAATGGGGAATTACTCGAGG
>NW_017285878.1:0-226 GCF_001594075.2 Trachymyrmex cornetzi
TATATATGTACATCCCTAAAAAATGTGTTTAGAAATGCAACTATTTATGTAAGGACATATGAAAAAGAGTAACTTAAAACTAATGTATATAAATCTTGATAGAATCTTTACATTGTTTATCCTTTTAGATTATTTATTTCATTGTTGATGATTAATTGGAAATCATATCCATTTTTCATTGGAAAAAGCAGGCATTTATGATTTATTTCTTCTACGAAAAATGAAA
>NW_017285879.1:0-226 GCF_001594075.2 Trachymyrmex cornetzi
TCGGGCCGCGAAGCCGTAATAATCGTAGTCGTCTATTTATTTCGGTTTCTTTGGAGCCTATGACGAGGGAATATCCTAGGAATCTTCTTGCTAAATGAAAAATTTGTAAAAAAAATACTGTTCCGCATTTGCAATACACTAACTGAATTTTACATATTCAAAATTTAATTTATATCACGAAAAAAATAATAAAGGCAACAATGATAAATTTTGTATTTTTTAGATA
>NW_017285880.1:0-226 GCF_001594075.2 Trachymyrmex cornetzi
CAACTTATTTTTCAGATATAAATAATAAGACAAAACATCATAGTAATAACGATTGTTGTGCACGATTAATAGATCGATTTAATCATTTGGAATTGACAGTTAAGCAAGAAATTAAAAGCATGAAAAGAAGCACTTTATACGATCTTCATAAAAGCATTAATGGCATAAAAAATACGTTAGCGCTTAATATTAGTCGACCTTTGGGTACACTAATAACAGAATGTAA
>NW_017285881.1:0-226 GCF_001594075.2 Trachymyrmex cornetzi
TTTATACATTTCTTCATTTTTAGGGTTTTTCCCTAAAGCAAGTATTGCATGACGTGACGTAATGATATTAAATCATTTGGCTATAATCTCTACAAATGTCGCTGTTGTTCGATATTCATCATTATTTCGCTCTTCACTTAAAAAATTCAAAGCACCGCTTACATCTCTACTAAACATGTTTGCTGCTTTTTTACTTTCATTTTGTTAAACCGAGTCATAGTAATAA
>NW_017285882.1:0-226 GCF_001594075.2 Trachymyrmex cornetzi
AGGGCGCTCGAGGAAAGGGGAGTGCCGGGATACCTCCGGTCCATCCTGGACAATTATTTGTCCGAGCGAAGCCTGTCCTATGTAGATAGAAAGGGTAGGTTGCGGATTAATTTTATGACCTGCGGGGTCCCACAGGGTTCGATCCTAGGACGGTAGGGTGCTCGATCCTTTGTTATGCCGATGACACCCTTCTGATTGCGAGCGCAGCGACATTTGAGGAGGCGCA
>NW_017285883.1:0-226 GCF_001594075.2 Trachymyrmex cornetzi
AAATGTATGAAAACGTCGTATAAAACGCGATACTGTATTCAAACACCTTGTAACCAGCAATCCTCGCATCCTATACCAAACTTCCTGGTTACTTATACTTACCTACTTACATATACTATACCTACTTACATATACTGTACTTATATATACTACATTACATACCGTACTATACTACCTCACCTTCGGTAACTTATCATTCTATACGACTTACCAACACTACACAAGT
>NW_017285884.1:0-226 GCF_001594075.2 Trachymyrmex cornetzi
GCAGCACCCGATAATACTTCCCAGGGATCGGATCGCCGAGCTGCTGATTCAGCGCGCGCACAAGGCCACCCTGCACGGTGGAACGCAGCTAGTCATCCGCACGCTGCGATAGCGGCACTGGATAATCGGGTGTCGTAAGGCCGTTAAATCTCATATTCGCGCATGCGTTACGTGCACGCGTTACTCCGCGCTGCCTTGCTCGCAACTCATGGGAGGGCTTCCCGCT
>NW_017285885.1:0-226 GCF_001594075.2 Trachymyrmex cornetzi
TGTCTATATGAAACAAAATTATTGCACATGATTGAAAACAAAAGTTTACTCGATAATTATCTCAAAATAATATGTTCAATTATCATATTTACAAAATCTAGTTTTACACATATCTATCGGACTTAATTTAGTCAAACCGACTGAATTAATTCCTTTTTTTTTTCGTTTGTTATTGCCTGTTCTAATTGTCTGTTAACCACTGTTTCGATATTTGTAACCGGCATGA
>NW_017285886.1:0-226 GCF_001594075.2 Trachymyrmex cornetzi
CTAAGCACCTCACTGCGTTCTCCCGCGCGGTACATTTTATGTTACACACGATACGACGATACTTTTCGAGATTTCAAGGAGCACGAAATTCTCGAATTTCTCGCACATCTTGTACATCGAATTTCATGAAGGAACGCTTCCGTATCCGGAGCGCGTGATAGGCAGAACGGATCGCACTACATACCGAGAATACGGAAGATGAATCTCTCGGGCGCTGTGCTCTGCA
>NW_017285887.1:0-226 GCF_001594075.2 Trachymyrmex cornetzi
TACGCAACCCAAGGTCAAACTGATAGCATCAGTAAATAGATATTTTTAAACCATATAACTTTTCTCTGAAACACTTTTCTGTAAAACTTATATTTTACGAGATATTTAGGTGTCTCAACCTTTTTGGGACACCCTGTATATATACAGGGTGACCTATTTTAACAGACAGCCAAATAACTCGAAACATCGCGATTAAATAAAAAAATGTTTAAAACAAAAATTGTTG
>NW_017285888.1:0-226 GCF_001594075.2 Trachymyrmex cornetzi
AATTTATTGCGAAAAATATTACCTCGGCCGGGAAGATTGAATTATTTAAAGCAACGAAGATCCAGCTTCGACCTTTATAGGGCTTTCTTAATTTCTATTATTGTGTTTCTCACATGTACGGTAAAAAAAAACAAATATATTGTTTATTATATTAAATATGATCATATACAAATAGTATTTTTCATAACGAATGTTTTAAATTTATAACATCCATATTTCTAGACCC
>NW_017285889.1:0-226 GCF_001594075.2 Trachymyrmex cornetzi
GTAAAATTAAAAAACACAGAATATACAAAAATTAAACACTCGTGAAGTGAACTATAGATTTTCCCCTAGTAGCAAGCTGACGTCAAAATGACGTCATTTGACGTAAAAAAAGACGTCATTTGACGTCAAAATGACGTCAAAATGACGTAGCTTGCTACCTGGGTCAGTACTTGCAATAAAGCGAAATAAAAACTTTCAAAATCGTCGTTTTTAGCCTCTTTGACAC
>NW_017285890.1:0-226 GCF_001594075.2 Trachymyrmex cornetzi
GTCGCAAAACAATTGCGTTGACTTGGCGTTACACTTCGCGGAGTTCAGAATGGCTGTGTTCAGCAAAAAAAAAATCTCGTAATTGTTGTCAGATTCTTGATGAACATGATTAGTTCTTGCTCTTAGGTCCAACAGGATCTACGTAATCAATATATAAATGTAAACTGAAAAAAATACTAAATTTTAATAAATATTCGTTTAAAAGTTCTAAGTAAATATTTACCAA
>NW_017285891.1:0-226 GCF_001594075.2 Trachymyrmex cornetzi
TACATCGTATAAATGCGGCACAATTATAATACAGGCATTCAAGAAATGCGCCAACTGCTCCTGTTTTCTGCCATTAAACGTTTCGAAGCATTCGCTTAACAAACAAAAAAAAAAGAAAGAAAAAATATATTTATTCCATGTCAATGAAAGTACGATAAATTTGAAAAAAACAAATATTTAGAAAAATTTTAATTACACAAAATGAAAGATTCCTGTGTAGACAAAT
>NW_017285892.1:0-226 GCF_001594075.2 Trachymyrmex cornetzi
TTCATCTTAATCCTCGTTGAAGTTGAAGATAACATCGACGAGTATATTTCAGATGTCATGACAACATTTTAGAAAAATATATAATAGAAATAAAATTGTGTTTTGAAGAACAGCAGGTTAATTATTTCAAATGAATATGTAAATTTTCACAAAGATATTTTATTTTAGTGTTAAAAAAATTAAATGCGCAATACGTAATATTTTTGTGATTTAGAATAAAAATTAA
>NW_017285893.1:0-226 GCF_001594075.2 Trachymyrmex cornetzi
TAGCAAATACACGAAGTTATATCCGATGCAAAACCAAAAATTAGAAACGATAATAGAAGTATTTGGGAACGATATTTCCCGGACGTAGGAACACCGGAGACTGTTTTGACCGATAATGGGGGACAGTTTAACACACCTAGATGGACGCAATTTGCGGAAGAGAGCGGTTTTCGAATTATGAAAACAGCGCCGTACAACCCACAATCGAATCCTGTAGAACGAGTAA
>NW_017285894.1:0-226 GCF_001594075.2 Trachymyrmex cornetzi
AAGTAATAGAAGAAAAGTTATATAAGCTTAAAAAATTATTTCACATTGTACTTTAAAAGTAATTTTAGAGCAATTTTGTTTATCAAAATGATACGTTCAAGTATATGTTTGAAGTAAAAAAGAAACGAATAACCGCACTGAGAAAAATGTCCATTCAAAAAGTAACAATCGGATAGTCCTATAAATCCGATAAATTTGATCGGATAGTCCTAAAATTTGATCGGAT
>NW_017285895.1:0-226 GCF_001594075.2 Trachymyrmex cornetzi
TTGTATTGTCCTGCGAATTTAGAGCATCTTCAATACTTATCACGGGCTTCGTTTTCAGAGGTTTCTTATATATAATTTTTACTAATTTTGCAGCCTCATTCGCTAAACTATGCGTCTTCGCGACGATTACACCGACCGGTTGGCCAGCATACAAAACATCCTCTTCGGCGAACAGCAACTCATCCTCTGGTAAAGACGTCAACTTGCTGACGGCAGAAATACATAG
>NW_017285896.1:0-226 GCF_001594075.2 Trachymyrmex cornetzi
CGTTCGCGCGCGGCGAGACGTGAAATTATGACGACAGCTCGAATCTTCCGTCGGAGTCGCGATATCAGCTTCGCAGTAACGATGTTTTAACGCGTCGCGATACTTTGCCGAAAGGCACCCTTGCGACGATCTTTTGCGAAGATTCACTTTCGATGGTTACGACAGCGAGAAATATGGAACGATACGAATGTGACTCTGTGATCCCTCGCTCCATAACTAAACTTTA
>NW_017285897.1:0-226 GCF_001594075.2 Trachymyrmex cornetzi
AGATTGTTGCGCAAAGACCGGGATGATGTTGATTCGCATTCGGCGGCGAGTACGCGACGACGTTGCGTGCCGGTCTTCCTCCAGTCTCTCGCGAGACGAGTTTCTCATGGACTCGGGAGGCACGCGGCCGACTCGCGCGCACGATCCATCATCCTGGATCTCCTTGTGTGTCCGGCGACGCGCAGCTCCGCGAGACACACTCTATTCTCCTCTCGTGCGTCTCCGG
>NW_017285898.1:0-226 GCF_001594075.2 Trachymyrmex cornetzi
CAATTTTTCCGCACTCGACGATTGATATAATACTCGGAGATCCTTGTATCGACTGTTTAACTCAGCTCTGATATCGTAGAGAGTAACACATTTATTACCGAAACCTTGTCGCTCGAGTTCTTCTGCGAAAGCGTCGAGATCCAAATCTTTCAAGCGTTCTGGCGATTCGAGTATCTCCTCCAAAGCGCCAGCAGGATTGGCGTCCTCGTCATCATATTCCAGTGCA
>NW_017285899.1:0-226 GCF_001594075.2 Trachymyrmex cornetzi
GAAATTTAAATATCGAAAAATGTTTTGTACTCATTTCTTAGACTGTATTTCGCTCACTGTCTGCAAAAAATCTGTAGTATATAAGTAATGTAAACTATAAATTTTTAATATTGACGGTGGAAGGTATATTGGAATGTACTCTTAATAACGACTAATGTTTAAAAACAATATTTAATAAAAATTTTTAATAAAATCTATGTTTGTAAATTACAATCTAATTTCTTAA
>NW_017285900.1:0-226 GCF_001594075.2 Trachymyrmex cornetzi
AATATACCCCTATTAACGCCCTCTTTAAAAAAGTCATTAACCTACATAATATTAAATTTATATGAACCACAGATGAATAAGCCACCATACTTTTTATGTCAACTTGCACTAAACAAAGAACCTTAACAATAATTCTACCTACAATTCTTCTACTAAAAATTACTCAACCATACCGTAACCTAACTCTATAAAATACCTCAATAAATCGAATCAATCCATATCCCCC
>NW_017285901.1:0-226 GCF_001594075.2 Trachymyrmex cornetzi
CAAGGGGTCGCGGAGAGGGCTTACCTGGTACAGAGCCCCGGTTTAAGGAAACCGTCTGTTCCCTCGACCGCTGATGAGATGCTCGAAGTGGTTGCGGCGATGAAACGTCCGGGTGACGACTGTCGTCAGGTAACCTAACCTCGATCTTGTCTATACGTTTCGTCTGATCTTCCACAAGTTGCACCAATCTTTCCAGCATCGCCGATTCTCGGACAGCGGCCATCAT
>NW_017285902.1:0-226 GCF_001594075.2 Trachymyrmex cornetzi
TCTGCCCAGAATTCATATGAACCCAAAAAATTTTTTCAGGGCTGAAAATTTAGCTAAACATGTATACTTTTATTTGCCGTGTAGCCAGTGATGCACATTTGGCTCTCCGGCAACACGGAAAACCGCCCCACCACTTTGCCGGGGAGCCAAATGTGCATCACTGCGTGTAGCCCCTTTCAAAATTCAAAATGGCGGCGCGTCCACACTCCAAAATACAGGAAAACTA
>NW_017285903.1:0-226 GCF_001594075.2 Trachymyrmex cornetzi
TATCGGGAAATGATAGTAACGGAAAACGCCCGAAAATGCAATTGCAATTTTTCATCGACGTGCCGCATTGGTGCGTTTACGCACGCACATGTAACGACATGCAAAACGTGTGACACACACACACACGCAAATATGTACGCACGCACGGCGATGCAAATCCGCATGTAAAGATTAGGACTCTGAATTTGAATCCGCTGATTTCGCAGTGCGTGAAACACGCGAAAAT
>NW_017285904.1:0-226 GCF_001594075.2 Trachymyrmex cornetzi
TAATAAGAATAGAACTATTTAAGACTGTAAGATTTTAATGTTAAGTGTACACGCTGTGTTGCTAATTACTCGAGGTTTGGAAGTAATAATGATTGGCCTAGTGGCCTTCCGCGTGGGTGCTACGTGCGGTGGAGATGGGGGCGGTTTTGGTCGCGGCGGTGGCGTAGCTGTGGCCACGGTTTTTGTGGCGATGGTTTTAATTATAGCGGCTGGTGGATCGGCGATC
>NW_017285905.1:0-226 GCF_001594075.2 Trachymyrmex cornetzi
CTATGGCTATTCGCTCATTATTTACTTTTATTGCTACGAATATACCATCGTGGTCGTACACCGATACAGACGTTACGTGTATCAATTCGTATGTTGGTGGCGTTGTCAAAGGGAATCGCAAAATTGTATATATATTATTATTATTATAATACGCGTTTATCTAAGTAATTTTGTTTATTATTACCCATTCTGCAATGTTTAAGTTAAACGGAAAGTACAAGCCTTT
>NW_017285906.1:0-226 GCF_001594075.2 Trachymyrmex cornetzi
AATGACTGCCGGTATTTTGCTAAAAAATCTAGCAATTTCTCAATGTGCACTTCTTTCATTTTTCATTTTAATAATTTTCTTCCTGTTGATTAAATATTTCTTTTCAACTCGTGTGAAGTTGGACCCCCAATATTAAAAAATCGAATATTTTTTTTTTGCATTTATTTGCTCATCGTTTGCTTACAAATGCTCCGTATTTTTATTTAAAAAATAACTTTGAAACTCT
>NW_017285907.1:0-226 GCF_001594075.2 Trachymyrmex cornetzi
AACTGACAAAACCAATTTAAAATAAAAGAAAGAAAAAGAAATAATGTCACAAATCAATAGGATCGAATTTGTACTACCAAAAACAATTCTATATTGTGTATCATTTCTAAGAAAACAGTGGCGCTTAATATTATTAGTTTAATATTTAAGCTGGTAGGATCATAAAAATAACACAAGGGCAAAAATTAACACAATTGAATTTGTACTAATTTGTATCATTGAAAGT
>NW_017285908.1:0-226 GCF_001594075.2 Trachymyrmex cornetzi
CAGTTCTCACATTGGGCACACTTGTAAAGTTTTTCATTGTTATGTATCCTCTTGTGCCTGTCTCAATTTTGATTCGATTTTTGACTAAAAAATAACCGTAACAATATAAAACATTTGTTACCAATTTAATTAAGCATAGAGACTGTAATATCAAATAATTCTCCTAATTTTTGTTACTCACTGAAGTACTCACCTAAATGATTTATCACAAAATTCGCATTGATAT
>NW_017285909.1:0-226 GCF_001594075.2 Trachymyrmex cornetzi
TAAACGAAGGATAATGGAGAAGAAAGGCAAATTGAGAGGATCGAGAGTGTATGTGGATGATGACATGACGAAGAGTGAAAGAGATAGACAGAGGGAGATTAGGAGGTGGGCAAAAAATGAGAGAGACAAGGGTAAGAGTGTGAAAGTAGGGTTTGGGAGGGGGTGGTTAAATGGAAAAGAGTATGAATGGAAGAGTGAAAGAGGGTGTATGGGTGAAGTGAATTTT
>NW_017285910.1:0-226 GCF_001594075.2 Trachymyrmex cornetzi
TTTGAATTTTGTTTATTTTCTATTTTTAAATTAGATTACTTAAAAAAAATCGTATATGTAAGTAACAAAAAAAATCTATTACAATATGCAAATAATTGAAAATATAAGCAAATTATACAGGTGCATAAAAACAATTAGTTTTTTTAAGAAAGATACATATACACATTTTTTATTTGTACTAGACTTTTTGATAAACATTTTACTCAAAATTTAGGTAGTGCTGAAT
>NW_017285911.1:0-226 GCF_001594075.2 Trachymyrmex cornetzi
CTTCAGGGACTGGAAGTCCTCCCTGGAGAATGACCCGCCGACATCCGGCGCACGGACTCTGGAGGCCATCCTCCCCTGTTTAAGCAAGTGGGTCGACAGGGGATGGGGTGGACTCAATTTCCACCTGACACAGGTGCTCACGGGACACGGTTGTTACGGTGAATACCTGTGTCGTATTGGACGGGAGCTGACGACACAGTGCCACCACTGTGATGGCGCCGTGGAC
>NW_017285912.1:0-226 GCF_001594075.2 Trachymyrmex cornetzi
CGGGTGACGCTTTTTGACTCACCCCCACCACGCGAGTTGACTCTCCTGGTTCTAGTCTTCTTGTTGGCGACGCCCAATGTTCCCCTCTTGCCGCCCATTGCCTAGCAACAAATCGTCGGATGCTTGTAAACAACGCGCGTTACGCGTACCGCTTCATCTCTCCCTCAGGAGCGTTCCTACTATTAACTATACTATACGAATGGAACTGATGAATCTCCCTCAACTT
>NW_017285913.1:0-226 GCF_001594075.2 Trachymyrmex cornetzi
CATTTTCACACAGATAATGACATACCATTTAAATTATCGTGACCATTAATTAGAACTAAACGACCGCATGTATGGTCAAAAGAAGAAAACTTCTTCTCGAGTATGAAGGCGCCGATGGCAAACGATTTGCTGATCGATTGATTGTATCTTCATCATAATCCTTCGGAGAAAAAGCAATCCCTCTCTTTTATTAATGTTCACGATAATTTAAATGGTATGTCATTAT
>NW_017285914.1:0-226 GCF_001594075.2 Trachymyrmex cornetzi
GCAATTATTATTCGCTCGCAATTATTGCTCATAATGATTCACTCGATATAAATCGGTAGAGAAATTGAACGAATCCTTGCAGGAAGAACATATTTTCATTAAAAACTATAATGTATCCTGGGAGAAAAATATTTGGTATTTGTCACTAAATTACTTCATAACATAACTATGTTTTTAGAGAAATTCCATTTTTATTACTGTTACAATGTTATAATATAATTACATT
>NW_017285915.1:0-226 GCF_001594075.2 Trachymyrmex cornetzi
TGAAAAATCTTTGATTACGATAAATCTAATAAAGCCATCGACGCTTGCGAAATTACAAACGTAACTTTTTTGATGTATTGAATTACATTGATGTTATCGCGAGACGCGTTACATAAAAATACAATGTGGCGAACACCTAGCGTACGATTTATGATAAAAATTTGAATATTAAATGTGAATTATTAGTTACACTATGGATGATAATATATAGTATATGGAAAATAAA
>NW_017285916.1:0-226 GCF_001594075.2 Trachymyrmex cornetzi
CTTTACTAGTGCTATTTGTTGAATGTTGAGGTCTTTATTAGTGCTATTTATTGAATTCACGATATAATTATCTACAAACAAGAGCGTTTTGGATACATGCCCACATTGGATACCCATATACTGTAACCTCATTAAATATCTCATAAACTATTGATATTTTTTGATATCTCTACTTTAATACTTATATGTGCAAAGTAATTAAAGGAATTGTATTATGTAAAAAAAT
>NW_017285917.1:0-226 GCF_001594075.2 Trachymyrmex cornetzi
CAATTTAGTTAATTTAATTCGATTTTGAAGAGATTATTCTCAAGAATATTGATAATCGTTATACCTAGAATTGACGGGTCGAGAGAATTGTATTTAGCATATAGGTAGCATAGAAGATAGATTTTATACCCATTGTAAATATTCTGATAAATATGTATAAAGTGTGTAAAGGAAAGAACGAATCACATCAACAGCGGGTCTATAATTCGTATATTCTTATTGCCTT
>NW_017285918.1:0-226 GCF_001594075.2 Trachymyrmex cornetzi
GCGTTCATGTTCGATGAGATTCGGTACGAGTTAGACGGTGTGGAAATCGATAGATCTAGAAACATTGGTATTACCAGTAAGTAGGTATACTGGGCGGATTCTGAGCCATGGGGCTAGAGGGGAGTGCGGGGCGCGGGGGGTACTTGGTGGCGCGGGGGGAAGTCGCGGGGGAACGTAGGCGAAGGAAGGCCCGGCGCTATCGCGGTGTTTACGTAAACACCGATAA
>NW_017285919.1:0-226 GCF_001594075.2 Trachymyrmex cornetzi
TTAATTTTTTTTGGCTCTATTGTGTAGTGCAAAATTAGCGCAAAATTTTCTGTTCATTTATTTGTTGTGTACGTGCCCTGTATATTTTTTTTTTTTGGGGGGGGTTGCAGCTTTCTGGGAAGCTGCACCCCCCATTTTTTTTTTTAAAATCTGCTAAACGGTTGGAGCGCAAAATTTCGGAATAGGGTGCAAAATTAGCGCATAATTAGCGCTAAATTTTTGACCT
>NW_017285920.1:0-226 GCF_001594075.2 Trachymyrmex cornetzi
TCCGAGAGCCTTGCAACGAGACGACCGAGACGAGAGTTCCGCTTCTCCGCGATACGCGACCGGGTTCGACAAGAACCAGGGGGTTGGCTTTTGCCCGCCTCCGTCGGACGCTCTCGACAGTCGAAGTCGTGCCGTATCGTACGATACGCAGAAAGCGCACACATTGGGGCGACGTATCGCTCCTCGCGTTGCGACGCGTCGCGCGAATATCGCGTGCCAGCGGTGT
>NW_017285921.1:0-226 GCF_001594075.2 Trachymyrmex cornetzi
TATATCCTCCGGGTACTGAGCCCTCTCACCACGTCAAGGTGTACCCGTGGGAGGGAGAATATCATCTGAAAAATGTAATATACAGCTATTATCTAAATTATTATGCAACTATTAATTGACTTTTAGAAATGAATATTAAAAACATCTCAATTCGCTACCATTACGAAATAAATTCAGAGCAAATAAAAGGACTGAATCTCTTATTACGATGTCTGTAAGATATGAT
>NW_017285922.1:0-226 GCF_001594075.2 Trachymyrmex cornetzi
GCAGAGCTTCTAAGTATTCCGCATTGACTCAATTAGCTATAACGCAATAGCAGATTTGAACACCTCAGTAACATTCTTTCAGCAATTAGATAATGGGTGTATTCTCGTTATTAGTTGGTGTTTTATCATTTATCGAAAAGATATGAAACATTAAAAAAGTGAATCGATGGAATATCTTGTTTAAAGTGATTACGCTTAAATCATATTTAATTGTTTACTGTATTGT
>NW_017285923.1:0-226 GCF_001594075.2 Trachymyrmex cornetzi
ATTTTTGACTGAAATAATTATTTATTAAATACGAATGTTAATATGAACATTGTTTAAGTTAAAACTAATCACAAAAATAGATTGATTTACATTTAAACTCTCACATGGAAGTTAGAAATAACAAAATGTTATTTATTTCAGGGGGGATTGGATTACCATGCTCCTTCATATCTATATAACAATGTATTTACGACATGCTAGTTGGACGACATTCTTCGGATCTATT
>NW_017285924.1:0-226 GCF_001594075.2 Trachymyrmex cornetzi
TACACATTCCGTCATATTTCCTTGATTTACATTGTATGATAACAATTACATTGCTAAACGTTTGATTCATGAAATGAATTTCCTAATATTATTTTCGTGATTAACATATCCTAAAAAAATCGTTTCCTATCACGTATCGGTATTTGGCGATTACAGTGACAAGTGAGCGCTTTTACCTGTTCTGAGCGATTTTTCTCAGTGTGTCCGGACTTCGTATGAGCTTGTC
>NW_017285925.1:0-226 GCF_001594075.2 Trachymyrmex cornetzi
GGCAGGCAGAAAGGTTCTTAATGCGAGGCGGACGCTGATCCATTCTTTTACTCTAAATTGTCGCGGTTTTACATGTAATAGCATCGTCACTAGAATCAAACTCGTTTCGCTTTTTGTTACACCGGGTCATTTTTGTGGCCTAACTTACGATCTGAAACTTACTTTCCAGATCTGTATATTGTGTATTTTACACTGCATTGCTTTGCGGTGGACCAATAAAGAAATA
>NW_017285926.1:0-226 GCF_001594075.2 Trachymyrmex cornetzi
TTGTTAATTTTTTATTATAAATTACCCCTCAGTAGTACGTATGCATGTATTTAAAAAAAAAATCAAATCAAATCTTTAAATTACGCCGATTGCAAAACGAATATATAATTTCTTGCATCATATAACATATACCATTGTATTTTGTAAATTGCGAAAAGAACTGTATATTTTATTGCAACATATAACATTTAATTAACGAGACAAAATGATATGTACCTTTATCTTT
>NW_017285927.1:0-226 GCF_001594075.2 Trachymyrmex cornetzi
GGGTGACCAAAAGTTATCGTTATTAGGAATAAATATTCAGAATTAAGAAATATTAAACCGTTGGATTAAAGAGTATCGTTAAACGAAACGATTGATACGTTTAGGGTGTACCGGATATAACGGGTAGTCGGTAAAAAACTGACGTTGTGTAGGTCGCATTAGCGGATTGCGTAAAGCGACCGTCATATCATGAAGCAAGCTATCTAGAAGTAGGATGAATACATAG
>NW_017285928.1:0-226 GCF_001594075.2 Trachymyrmex cornetzi
GGTCGTTCCGATATCTTATATCCTGGCGGCACGCTCGGTGAAAATTCGTGTATCGTGTGCACATTTTTGCCGTTGCTGTACGCGGTCACGTTACACTCTACGCGGATAACGTTTACGTTCATTATGTTGATCGACATGTCCAATTCGTGCCATCTTCGCGGTAGCAGTATACGTTTCGACGAGAATCCCAGCAGCGATCCAATGCTGTTGGACCTGTCAAAATTTA
>NW_017285929.1:0-226 GCF_001594075.2 Trachymyrmex cornetzi
AATTGTTTTGATATATAAATGCAGATTTTGTCATAGAATTTTAATTTACAATATTCACATACACATATCAGAAATATTGAAAATATTGAAAATTATAATTATCTTAGGATTTAAAAAATGTTGAAGTTTCTCATGTAATAATGATACAGTTATAAATAGGACGTAAAAGAGAGGTATAAAATGTAAAAGAGAGAATTTCGGCATTTTACTCGTACCAAAATGATCC
>NW_017285930.1:0-226 GCF_001594075.2 Trachymyrmex cornetzi
AAGTACCGTTCAGAAAAAAATCGCGTAAAATAATGATCGGATATCAGTAAAGAAGAAATTTTATTAGAAAATTCATTAGAAAAAGAAAAAAAATCTATAAAAGCTATTTAGAAAAAAATCAAGAAAAAAAAATATTTTTGTGTTTTTCATTTTTTTTTTTTCCTCGTTCAAATATAACACGTAAGGACGCCATTCAGGCGCCGATAACCGCATAAGACCTCCCAGA
>NW_017285931.1:0-226 GCF_001594075.2 Trachymyrmex cornetzi
AGATCTCTCAAAAGTTATTTACTTTGAAAAATATTTACAAAGGACACGGAGTCAAATAAAAAAATATGATAGTTAATTAAATATCGCAGCAGAAAGGAATATTAAAATATTCTATAATTTCAAAAATTTAATTTTACCCTTATAATAAACAATGAAAAATTTAAAATTTAATCTATTAGCGTCCTAAATATTATAATACCTAAAAGGTGACAACAGTAATAAGAAA
>NW_017285932.1:0-226 GCF_001594075.2 Trachymyrmex cornetzi
GATTGAGAGAGGAAGATCAATGTCCACATATTTTATTTTGTCCATATTTTTGCCTATTTAAAATATTTTAAGTGATTTTCTTTCACACGATTGTCTCATGCAAATAGAGAGTGCGCTCCTTTGAAGATTCCCAATTTTTTTTTGTATTATTCAATTGAGCAGTTTTTTCTCATTGTAGTAACTTATTTTGAAAATTCTGTGAAAAATCTGGATACTTTAAATTTGT
>NW_017285933.1:0-226 GCF_001594075.2 Trachymyrmex cornetzi
CTTTTTGCTATTTTTTACATCTTGTCTTTTTGCTTCTTATCCGGTTTTTTTTGTTTGATATCGCCTGAGATAAAAGTTAACGAACTTCGATCGTCGAAAGAAACAAGAAATACATAGCAAGAAATAAAATTGTCGATAAAACGGTTGCAAAGGAGAAAAAAGCAAAAAATAAGAAACAGGAAACAAAGAACACATTGTAGAATAGGCTTAAAGCGTTGAAGAGACA
>NW_017285934.1:0-226 GCF_001594075.2 Trachymyrmex cornetzi
CAAATTTTACGTAGGCGACTAATGAACTCCCGTTTAACTGGTAACGAGTACGATACTGACGCTTCGTTCGACGCGCATGCGTCAGAAACGCGTCCCGTCCGGCATCACTGCGCTACGAGCTCTTCGTTTTGAAAATTAATTCGCGAGTGCCGCTACACGCGCACCGATTCCAAACGTACCTCACGATGGCCGAGGAAACCGAGAATCTGATCTTAGCGCAAGAGTA
>NW_017285935.1:0-226 GCF_001594075.2 Trachymyrmex cornetzi
AAAACTTTTTACAGCAACATTTTACTCATCATGCATGAAAAAAAAATTCCTATATAATACAAATTTATATTTTGTCATTCAATAAAATTATTTTTAGATCTGTAATCTAACTAAATTTTTAGTAAATACTTCAGTAAAACCATCTTTCCATGCACGATTGATCTTATACATTTAAATTCTTTCGGAGTCATAAATGTCGCGCGGTAATAAAACAAACCGGAAATGT
>NW_017285936.1:0-226 GCF_001594075.2 Trachymyrmex cornetzi
TGAATTAATAAATTATTATAATGTTATAAATATGAATTATAAAATTATAATTAATGCATAATATAACAATTATATAATTTAATAATTTAATTTAATTTAAGGGTTAAAAAGACAACACAATTTTTAACCCTTAAGGTTCATAATTTAATTTAATTTTAATTCAGGCGTTCATTATGCCGAGATTGTGATCTTCACTAAAATATAAAGGAATTTAATTCTACTAACC
>NW_017285937.1:0-226 GCF_001594075.2 Trachymyrmex cornetzi
TCCGTGACGTTAAGATTTTTATAAATTGGTTGATCTAAGTATTCCATCTCTTTCCAACGACTTCACAATACATGTGTTTGTTTAATTAATCTTTTCGTAGGGTCTTTTTTAATGTAAGTGTTAATGTAAGTGTTACAGTCCGACAATATTGCATGCATTTTTGTTTTATATTCTAGTTTGTTCATGACAACAGTAGTATTGCCTTTGTCCGCCTTAGTAATTAAGA
>NW_017285938.1:0-226 GCF_001594075.2 Trachymyrmex cornetzi
ACACTCGGCTCTGTCAAAATTTACATATCCTCCACTCCTGTGACCTTCCATGTCGTCCCAGACAATTTCCCTATTATACCACAAGGAGTTCTAGGATCAACATTTTTTATTGAAAGACCCGCTTGTATAAACTACGAAAAAAATTGTGTAACATGGCACGGACAATCCTTACCTTTCAAAGGAAGAGAATCCATAAAAATCCCGGCACGAACAAATTTCGGATTCA
>NW_017285939.1:0-226 GCF_001594075.2 Trachymyrmex cornetzi
ATAATTAATCCTAAAAGAAAGAATAAAATACTTACCGAAATAAATATCGCTGAGAATGATGGGTGACCCTGAAAAATAAAGTATAAGTAAATTAAGACCGAAAAGGTAAAGTGCTATTAATTAGCAAATATTTGATATCAGTAAGTTATGAACATTTATTTTGTTACAAGGTTTAGCCAACCTAATTATTTTGCATGATATATAATTTTTTAAAGCAAGTAAAATA
>NW_017285940.1:0-226 GCF_001594075.2 Trachymyrmex cornetzi
GCACCACAGCACAATCATCACCAATGTCATTGCAATCAATTTGTTTCGGATTTATAAAAAATTTCTCTAACTAATCTTTCTCCTTCCTTTTCGTTGCCTGTAAATTTAAGACACAATGTTCACCATGATAAGAAATTATAACAGAAATCCATTAAGGAAGAATTTACCAATGTGAGCCAACACAAAATGTTTCTTGCGAAATAATAACTGTCATATATTATAAATC
>NW_017285941.1:0-226 GCF_001594075.2 Trachymyrmex cornetzi
TAATATCCTTGAAAATGCCACGAATATAGTTGAGGAAAAAATTGAGGAATAACTCGAGGGATTGAGGGGGAAAGGAGGTACTTTCCAAAGTGGCACTCTCGTATTCCGCTGGTACACCGTAGCTGTCGCTGTGACTACGTAATTATCCAGCGAGAGACAGGGATCGTCGTCGCCGCTAATTAACGCTAGTAGTGGCCGTGAGTACTTACAATTGTGATTCAGCTGA
>NW_017285942.1:0-226 GCF_001594075.2 Trachymyrmex cornetzi
TATGAAACTATAGAAATTTTACTGCGAGCTACCGTGAATCTGGTAAAACTACGCGGACTATGCGAGAATCAGTGAAACCATGCATTAACTGGCGGTTTATACAATTCCTAGTTTTGTATTAATATATTACAAATTAAGAATAGTTTTTGAAAATGTTCAAATGAGGTAATATCCGTCGAATAAACTTGGTTGATCAACCAAGTTTCTTGTGAATTTTCCAACACAG
>NW_017285943.1:0-226 GCF_001594075.2 Trachymyrmex cornetzi
ACATATGTATATGTATGTATGTATAAAATTTACGTGTATGTATGTATATATTAAATTGTAAATATCATTGTGGTGATAATATATCAAATAAAAGTCATAACAATAATTATATAGTTATAATAAAAGACGTAAACGTTTTAATCTCTTTTTAGATCATATTACATATAAATTTCATTAGAGTCTTCATTAGTTAGGGAAAAATTTATATCCAAATGTGTTTCAAGCC
>NW_017285944.1:0-226 GCF_001594075.2 Trachymyrmex cornetzi
ACATATGTATATGTATGTATGTATAAAATTTACGTGTATGTATGTATATATTAAATTGTAAATGTCATTGTGGTGATAATATATCAAATAAAAGTCATAACAATAATTATATAGTTATAATAAAAGATGTAAACGTTTTAATCTCTTTTTAGACCATATTACGTATAAATTTCATTAGAGTCTTCATTAGTTAGGGAAAAATTTATATCCAAATGTGTTTCAAGCC
>NW_017285945.1:0-226 GCF_001594075.2 Trachymyrmex cornetzi
AGGTAGACACCGTGTGATTTCTATATTGTAACTTTTTCAATACGAAATTTTTTATGTGAAATACTTATGCAAATGTTTATATTTTAATTGGAAAAAGGGTGATAAGTTGAACTCATTCAATAACACCAGTAGTCTAGTTTTGTAAAGATATCGACATTAAAGATGTGTGTGTCGTACGATCTACATTCTTGAAAGAGGGTGATAAGACGAATTCATTCCAAAATAG
>NW_017285946.1:0-226 GCF_001594075.2 Trachymyrmex cornetzi
AAAATACGATAATTTTGTATTGTTGGTACGATTTTTAATAATGCGGAGGTTGGCAACGCTGCTGCTGACGCTTCTGAAAAATTCAGCAGTGTAGGATTTTGGGCGAACAGCGAGCAGCAAAAGTAAAAAACCTAACCTTACTGAATGTTATATTCTTAATTGTTAGGCCCTGCGCACAATAGAAGGAATAAGGAATTAGGAATAAAGAATAAACAATTTCAACCTA
>NW_017285947.1:0-226 GCF_001594075.2 Trachymyrmex cornetzi
CGTGCTCCGACTACGACGAAGAAATCGGTTTCAACCGATGGCAACAGTGAATGCTGAGCCGCGAACAATGTGAGCGTGTGCTTTAAACGAAGCATTTCTCATCGCAAAACTAAAAGTATAAATAAAAATGTAAAATACTCGAGCACGTAATTAACAAAGTTGATGTGTCTATTGCATGTCGTCAAACAACACGCGGAATGTTAAAGTGACTTGTTCACGTATTTTT
>NW_017285948.1:0-226 GCF_001594075.2 Trachymyrmex cornetzi
GGTAAAAATAAGAATTCTAGATTTTACCAGAAATATCAACCAGAATTCCGATTACCTCAACTACAATAGAATTCTAACAAATTTAACCAGAGAGAGAGAGAGAGAGAGAGAGAGAAAAAAAATTCTAATTCGTCCATTTTCAACCAGAAATTTTTTCAGGGTTTATATCACATGTGCGCGAGTCAGTACATAAATCTCCGATTTCTCCGAATTTATTTTCTTTAAG
>NW_017285949.1:0-226 GCF_001594075.2 Trachymyrmex cornetzi
TGTCAATTATTTGTATTGTTTATTTTAATTAGCAGATTGATAAAGTATTACATATGTATAAAAACGAATATGTGACTGTACGTGTTGGATTTACATCCTTTTATCTCTGCCAGATCTCTATCACGGAAAAAAAATAAATTGGGTGATACAGCAAACCTGTAAACTTACTGCGCGAATTCAACATTCTATTTATAATTAAGAAGAGTTGATGATTTGACAAATCGCT
>NW_017285950.1:0-226 GCF_001594075.2 Trachymyrmex cornetzi
AATTTGATTGAAACAATAGAGTTAAATAATTTAATTTAAAAAAATGTATTAAATTTGACTAAATTATTTAACTCCAGGGATTGAAGTACTATTGCTTCTTTGATATCTAGTAGTAAATTCGATTGAGAGCATTCAGTGTGCAATGGTGCACATTAAAGTCGTGGTACACAAATTGACGTAAAGATGTGCAGTGTTTAATATAAGAAAAGAATCACGAAATTCTTAT
>NW_017285951.1:0-226 GCF_001594075.2 Trachymyrmex cornetzi
CGGGTCCGCAAGCGCAGGAGTCCTGGCAATTTTCATCATCATCAAGCTAATAAAATTAATCGTAGACACCATAATCCACGGCTACGCGCTTCACTCAGTGTACGGCTGGAGTCTACATCTGCTTGGGGCCATTTGGAGCTCTGTCACGCAACTGTTGCTTCATCTAGCGGAGCCCCGCGAAAAGGACACCCCTGGAAGACAAAAGGACCGGGAGGCCCTCCTCCCC
>NW_017285952.1:0-226 GCF_001594075.2 Trachymyrmex cornetzi
ATATTCCACTGTTACTCCTCTGATCCTGTTTTTGACAATATCGCGCGAGATAAACACGGTGTACGTCTTTCCAGCGTTATTAGCAAAATATTACAATGGAATTGCATCGATTTACGATTAACTACGATATGACTCGTTAAAAATAATTGCGATGGTTGAACACGCAATAGATCGCGCTTTTCAGAAAGTCAATTTGTATATAGTTAGAGACATCGTTGCCTGGTTC
>NW_017285953.1:0-226 GCF_001594075.2 Trachymyrmex cornetzi
ATGGAATGAAGAGAACATACAAATCTATCAAAGATCACAATTCTAAGTCAGGAAATAATCCTCGATCTTGGCCTTACACTGAAGTGATGGAATCTTTGTTAGGAGAGAAATCTTTTATGAATCCTGTTGCTCTGGCTTCTTCCTCGAAAGCTTATATAAGCTTGAATGATGAGAATAAAGATGTCTCTTCCCTTAATAATTCTGTTGGCTCTTCAAATTCACGCAA
>NW_017285954.1:0-226 GCF_001594075.2 Trachymyrmex cornetzi
TTGTTAAAAATCGAACTTAAGAGGATGGATCGATTCTGAGAATCGATTTTTTTTCTTTTTAGAGTCTATATCACTATTAAAAGCCTGTTGAAGCATTTTGGAGCATGGTGGAGGAAACTGATGTGTTGGAAGAACCAATGGTTGCGTTCAGCAGACTCAACAGTTTTGCAACCGTTTTTCATGATTCTTCTCTCGGATTGGACTATTCCTTTAAATCTAAAAGTAT
>NW_017285955.1:0-226 GCF_001594075.2 Trachymyrmex cornetzi
AGATCATAACTCAAAAAAGGTTTTTTAAAGAGTTGTGAAACGAAAATGACAAAAAAAGACATTCGATTATATTAACCCTTACCGTACTAATATGGGTAAAACCGAGCAATTCCTGTTCGTGCAAATTTCTTTGAGTCTTTCAGTAATTATAAATTATATACTATACACATTTTATTTATTTTCCAAAATAAAGAGTCAATATTTATTCTAGAAAGTTGAAAGTATG
>NW_017285956.1:0-226 GCF_001594075.2 Trachymyrmex cornetzi
GAATATCCCTATTGACGTCGACGCTGCTATCCTCAGGCTTTTTTGAAAAGTTCCTTTCAAGTTGCTGGAAGCTTTCGCAATTCGCATTACTTCATTCATATTTTCACTTACTTTCTTTTGTAGCTCCTCTAAAGAGTCCCCTTCCATCTTTTCTTTAATTTTATTTATGTCAACTTTTGCTTTCTTGAAAAGCTCAAAGCTGCTATACGATCTAATCAATTTCTCC
>NW_017285957.1:0-226 GCF_001594075.2 Trachymyrmex cornetzi
ACGCCCCCGCGCGGCCGCCCCCATCGTCGGTTGTCACGGCGGCGTCAGTCGATGCGCCGCCCACCCTGCTCAGCACTGAGCTGAAGGCGGCGGTGAGACCGGAGAAGGCCGTCCAGAGATCCCGCACGATATCCCCCTTAATATTTTTCGATCTCTCGACCGACCTCGCTATGACGCCCAGCTCGCGTGTGGCTATCGCGGCCACCGCCTCTATTGGCTGGGGGGC
>NW_017285958.1:0-226 GCF_001594075.2 Trachymyrmex cornetzi
ATAGAACGCAAAACAGAAGGGCGCAGTCCGTTTGCCGCTGTGGGCTTCTTTCTGTCGGTAGGACGCCGAAAAATAACGGAATAATAATGAATCGAATTTTCAATCATATACAAAATTTCGCCGCTTTTTATCATCGACGTTTTATACTCGAAAACAGGAATCGCCCGTGAAAATAGTATTCTTGATTTATCTTTTGTTAAACGTGTAAATATTATATAAGGCAATT
>NW_017285959.1:0-226 GCF_001594075.2 Trachymyrmex cornetzi
TGTATAAAAAGTAATGTATCAAAATTTTTAACAATTTTTATTTTTTAAATAAAAATAAAGATTCGTTTAAAAAGTTAATATGTTTACGTACTAATGACATATCTGTAAAATATTATATTATACTATTGGCCATCTTTTTTTTCATCATCTTTTTATATTGGGTCGGAGAAAAAGTTTCTTCGTATTTTTTAATTCAAAATTGTATATACAATATCTTCGTCAAAAA
>NW_017285960.1:0-226 GCF_001594075.2 Trachymyrmex cornetzi
CGGCCTACTGCTGTCGAATGTACAACCTACCGTTTCCACCGATCGCACGGCGCGTGGGCTTGGAGTGGGGATGGCCTGCTAGGCGTATCGTTTGAATCGTTTGAAGACGTTTAGTGGCAGTTTCCACTCCCAGCGGCCTGCGCGCCGTGTGATCGGTGGGGATGGTAGGTTGTATATTCGGCAGCAGTAGGCCGGCCGGACGCGCTTATTCGGCTATCTTTAAACG
>NW_017285961.1:0-226 GCF_001594075.2 Trachymyrmex cornetzi
TCGTTTTTTATTACAACGTCATAACAACATTGTAGGTAATGTTTAAGATCGGCGCAATCTGCGAAAGCACGTGCTAAGGCTACTAATAGTGCTCTACTATAATCTGTTACTGTTACAGATGGCACTGTAGCACCCGCTCTACGGATTTCAAGTAAGAAGTACGTCAATAGTGCTGCATCCTGTTTTGCGGATATCATTTGAAAGACCGGAACGCCACGTTTTTTTT
>NW_017285962.1:0-226 GCF_001594075.2 Trachymyrmex cornetzi
AGCTGCAGTATCCTAATTCCTATTGCCATTGAGCTAGAAGCTGATGCTGCTTGTGTATCTTGTCCATGCGTATCGCATCTTTGTAGGATTATGCGGAGGTCACAATGGTGCATTTTATTTGCTTTCGCCGTTTGCTCCTTTCGTTGGTGTGCATATTGCTTCATCAGATTAACACATCGTTCCAGGGCTAATCTGACAGCGCGAAGATTGCTAACTGTCTTTATTG
>NW_017285963.1:0-226 GCF_001594075.2 Trachymyrmex cornetzi
TTCACATATATACTAACCCAAAGAAAGTTCCCCAAATTAGAGCACTTGAGACATATACAAATTTGCAAAAAAAATAATTAAAAAAAACAGACATTATTGCTAATATACTTCTTTTGAAATCATATTCCAAATGCCAGGAAGCGAATCTCATGAACTCAAGAATCATATATACAAAACATCCGATTGTTATTCGAATTGTCCATTTACGCAAACGTTGGTATTTCTT
>NW_017285964.1:0-226 GCF_001594075.2 Trachymyrmex cornetzi
GATATCCGTTTGTTACATTTTGAACGGATAAAGTCTGGAAATTTTTTTTCAGTGTACCGCCAGCGTCATAATAATTTCGTTCAAATAAGATTTCAATATATCGACGTAAAAAAGGTGTTGCGTTTAAAAACAGGATTCAAGTGACGAAAAGAATAACGAGAACGTTGAAATCGAAATGACGTCGACGAATCCGAAGCGGGAGAACATAAAACGACCGAAGATATGC
>NW_017285965.1:0-226 GCF_001594075.2 Trachymyrmex cornetzi
AGTGAAACTGCCGCCACGGATAAAGTGATTGCTCATCCGACTCCGTGACGACACCTCAAAGACTTTACCTTGGTCAGGCTTGCTGAGCAACCTATTCGAATAGTGCTCTGATATAGCTGAGCGTAACCGATTCACTACCTGGCCGCGCGCTCCAGGCGGAATGTGTAGTACTGAGGCGGAAATTTGTAGTACTAAATGCACCCAATAAGAATTGATACTAGACCAC
>NW_017285966.1:0-226 GCF_001594075.2 Trachymyrmex cornetzi
CAGGTATAAAGACAAATATACCATCCGCTGTGAGATTGACTGACAATGAAATAGATTACGTTCGTTGGGACGATCCCAACGAGTTGGTGGATCGTCTTCAATTGCTCGATGCTTCTCATCGTGCGGGTAATAACGCTCACGACAACGAAATTTTGTCTATAACCGAAGAACTTCGCGAAGCTGGATTAATTATAAATTGAATCGTTGTAATAAAAATTGTGACAGT
>NW_017285967.1:0-226 GCF_001594075.2 Trachymyrmex cornetzi
TAGGTTCTTCAGCAAATGATCATGCAAGTCATTTATGTACTTGAATCTCATGAGGCAAGCTGTACCACCAAGATAATTCAGACCGGTCTCATCGCATGAGGCTGGATTATAGCAAAAGAAACAGGCATTTCCAGACTGACGCCATACAGCAATGGAATTACCCTGAGCGGTGATTTATTATTAACCGATTGTTAGAGGTTTCTATTTTCTTTTTGGAGATCTTTTT
>NW_017285968.1:0-226 GCF_001594075.2 Trachymyrmex cornetzi
AACAACAATAAACGACGAACTCGCAAAGGAATGAATGTCGAAGCCGCATCAAAAAAATTTTTTCGGCACATCACGACATTTTGGACCGGAGATGGAAGGTACCTCCGACCATCGCAATGGTCGATGAAATAAACCTTTTTGTTGACGACTTTAAGGTAGTCATTCCTTTATACAGGGTGTTTGGCGACTACCGCATTTTTTGTCATACGTGGGTAGAACAGCCTAT
>NW_017285969.1:0-226 GCF_001594075.2 Trachymyrmex cornetzi
CAGAAAACGAGAAAGAAAAAAATTACGCACACAAGAGAACTACGCACTTTACAGATAATAATAATATACCAATCAGTAGGATGTGAAATATTAAACAAAATTGCTAAGAATATTAAACAAATGCATTTTGTTTGTCTCCAGTTAAAAAACGTAATGCACTTCGAAATATCTACGTTCTTTCAACATATAAATGAACAATGAAGAAATGCTTTCTGAACATCTCGGA
>NW_017285970.1:0-226 GCF_001594075.2 Trachymyrmex cornetzi
GTATGAACCTAATGTTGCAGAGGACATGTGGGAATGTAAGTTTAAATATTTAATTGGTATAAATATAACTTTTAACAAATATGTACATATTTATCATTTTTACAGAAAGCTGCGGCTTGTTTTGCGAAACGTCACGCTCACACACTGTGGTGTTATAGAATAATAAGTATCATTTCACACACACTCCAAACATGTATAAATAAATTAAGTAAAAATTTATATTATA
>NW_017285971.1:0-226 GCF_001594075.2 Trachymyrmex cornetzi
CGAACCTGTAAATAAATTTTAGATTATATACTTACCAATGACTCCAGCGGGAGACCTCCAGGGGCAGCATCCTTCCAACCGCAGTGACCGTTAGAGCAAACGGGGGCTCATGCCCATGCAAAGAATCCGGCGTTATACGGATAAGTGCGAGCATTGTGAAAAGACGAATTGCCAAGATATAATAAATAAAACGAATTGTGTTAGTTGCCTGCAAACAGTGAGTTGT
>NW_017285972.1:0-226 GCF_001594075.2 Trachymyrmex cornetzi
ATAGAGACAAACAGAAAATAGAAATAATAGAACGCGCTAGAAGATTCGAGAAGAAAAGATTGAGGAGTTAGACAAGACTCTGGTGCGAGAACAATAGGGAATTCGACGAGTAGACTTCGGAAAGTACAGATGTGTTTAAATTGTAGTCTGATTTTTGTATTAAAAACTAAAGTAAAATTATACCAGTGTAAAGTGAGTGCCTACCTTGACTCCTTTCCGATACTCT
>NW_017285973.1:0-226 GCF_001594075.2 Trachymyrmex cornetzi
CGGATGTTCGGGCGCGATCTCGGGTCGCGCGCGGAGCACCACTGCGTGCTAGTGAGTCGAACGATCGCTGAAATAAGAAGGTTCATTTCAGCGAGCGTTTGACTCACTAGCACGGAGTGGTGCTCCGCGCGCGACCCAGGATCGCGCCAGAACATCCTCAATTATACGAATATAATACATATCATTAGAGTTAAATAAATTATTTTTTCTTTGGTTTTTTATACAC
>NW_017285974.1:0-226 GCF_001594075.2 Trachymyrmex cornetzi
ATACAAGCAGTTATTAAATTAAATAATTCCTTTATATCTTCTATTACTATTTGGACAATGTTTCGAGGTAAAGAAGAATTACTATACATTTTTGAAATCAAACGGAGAATAGCATTCTGAACGGTTTGAAAAAAATCGGACGGTTCAATATCAAAATGTTCAGAAACGTAAGATTTGTCAGTAAACGAATTTTGAATTATATTCTGATCCTCTACAGAATAGACAG
>NW_017285975.1:0-226 GCF_001594075.2 Trachymyrmex cornetzi
ATATTGTTTCTTTTGCTTGTTATAAAGTAATAATTTTGAGTTAACATTATAAAATTCTGTGTTATTATGTTTTATATGTTTCATTATAAAATGTCTTGAAAACAGTGTTTCAAATATATAAAGGAAAGTCGCTGATACTGACATAGGTCTCTTAAAGTGACATCCCCTTATTTCTCAGAAACTAACTATTGCACTTTAATACTAATAAAATCATGATCTGTTTAGC
>NW_017285976.1:0-226 GCF_001594075.2 Trachymyrmex cornetzi
TGTGATTCGCCCATTTCTTATGGCTTAAGGCTTAAAACTCTATTGTAGATCCGGACTAAAGCAATGTAAATAAGAATGTATTAATTTCTTACACACACACACACAATGTACTAATTTTTCTTTAAGTGTAACATTATTATTATAATTCTGCACTTAAAATTTGCGGTTTCTATGGAAAAAAATGTTTAAAAAGATGTAAGAAATGTTGTAAGGAAATATATCTCGT
>NW_017285977.1:0-226 GCF_001594075.2 Trachymyrmex cornetzi
GTTTTTTAAAAAATTCCTTCTATTGTTTTACACTTATTTATATATGCGTTACTGATGAAATAACGATAAAAATTTTTATGCATATAGTTAATTGATAATGCATATAATTAATTGATCTCGCGTTTCTGTAAAAGATATTTTATGGTTATTAATTATTATTGTTTATCAATAATAATAATAATAAGCAAGCCCATCAAAGCCAAACATCAGTTAATCGGATGTACAA
>NW_017285978.1:0-226 GCF_001594075.2 Trachymyrmex cornetzi
CAATTTTTCCGCACTCGACGATTGATATAATACTCGGAGATCCTTGTATCGAATGTTTAACTCGGCTCTGATATCGGAGAGAGTAACACATTTATTACCGAAACCTTGCCGCTCGAGTTTTTCTGCGAAAGCGTCGAGATCCAAATCTTTCAAGCGTTCTGGTGATTCGAGTATCTCCTCCAAAGCGCCAGCAGGATTGGCGTCCTCGTCATCATATTCCAGTGCA
>NW_017285979.1:0-226 GCF_001594075.2 Trachymyrmex cornetzi
TACTCGTTCGCTCTGTCTCGCTCACGTCTTTCTCACTCCCTCTCTCGTTCGCTCGCACGCACGGACCGTATCACCCGCTCTCGCTCTCTCTCTCTCTCTCTCTCCCTCTCTCTCTCTCGCTCCCTCCCCCCTCTCTCTCTCGCTTTCTCCCACTATGTCTCCCCTCTCTCTCTCTCTTTCTCGCTCGACTCCCTCCGCCGCCCACTTCTCGCCGATGCCCCGATGC
>NW_017285980.1:0-226 GCF_001594075.2 Trachymyrmex cornetzi
AAAGAAATAAAGACAAACTAATTTAGTCAGGTTAACAGCTTTTTTCCTAGTGTAATATTTTGCAATAACTTATCGCAAGATTAACTAAGCACGATTGTCGCTGACAAACAATATTTTTGAGATCTTCATAAACTTCGCCAAATAATAAAAATTTTTCAGTTTACATAGAAAAATGTTTACGTAAACATTAAAGAATTTTTCAAAGAAATAAAGAAGCACCAAATAC
>NW_017285981.1:0-226 GCF_001594075.2 Trachymyrmex cornetzi
CACGATACCGAGAAGTATTTTATCGTAATTAGTAATATCGATGTAATGATAAAAATGCGTTGAAGCGTATTTCTGAAGAGAATAGTGAATAATTGTAAAATCTAGAATTTATAATTACTCGAATTAATTAACATATAATTAAATATATAAATGCAATTATTTAATAATTAAAATTAATTTGTTTATTAAATTGCAGATTTTAATTTTATAATTATTAAATCGTACT
>NW_017285982.1:0-226 GCF_001594075.2 Trachymyrmex cornetzi
TCTTTGCCTTATATATTACATTTTTATACTTTACGTTTTATTTTATACACTTTTTATATATTTGTATATTTTGCGTTTTATTTTTTATACCCATTTTTGCATGTTTAAATTATTTATGTTCTTTTTAACAGATACGAATTTTTGAAATTACAACTGATAACTGAAAACATACATTGGTACTTATTACAACGTTCATATAACTTCCAACTCACATTGAGCGAATTTT
>NW_017285983.1:0-226 GCF_001594075.2 Trachymyrmex cornetzi
TCGGCGCCCGCGCCGAGCACTTTATTCACTAAAATATTGTTTAAAGAATTTGTTGCTCGGATGATTTTGGTACCAAAATGTTCCTTGTAACGTATACCATCGAAATATACCCATTTCCGATTTTGTCGCTAACTCTCACAGATGCAAAACAATTAGTTTATCTCAGTCAATATGTCCGGACCCGATTTGCGCTGGGGGGGTCCAGCTTAATAGGAGTATCCCAATC
>NW_017285984.1:0-226 GCF_001594075.2 Trachymyrmex cornetzi
TGATTCCTAAATAGTGACAAATAAATTTTCTGGTCGATATTTTCTTTGGAAACAATAGAGGGTGTATTATTTTTAAAATAGACTATTTGAGATGAGTAGAACATCAAGAACAATCAAGGAATCTATCAGTTTGTACTTCTGCGAACAGGATTTGTAGCAATCATCTATATGGGCCGATTATTATTAATAGGAATTAATAGGAATTAATAGACTGTAGATACAATTG
>NW_017285985.1:0-226 GCF_001594075.2 Trachymyrmex cornetzi
TTCTCCAAAGCATAAACATACTGGTTTTGTTTTAAGTATAGGTACAAAACATAGACGAAAAGAGTTCTTATATGTGACGTTGAAACATCTTTAGCTTTTCAATATATAAGCCTTAATTGTTATATAAACTCGGTTTATTTGTGAAATGCGACGTTACTGACTCCAATAAGTTATATTAAATATTTTGTTGTGCATTATATTAAACTACTAGGGTAAAAACGAACAA
>NW_017285986.1:0-226 GCF_001594075.2 Trachymyrmex cornetzi
ATGACACAGGCGAATTGAGGAGCTGCCTCCGAGTGGCCCGGGCGCGGGGGTGCGCGAGGCCATGGGCGGCGACTTGGAAGCGTGGGTGGGGAGGGCGCATGGGGCATCCTACCGCATGACCCAGATCCTGACGGGGCACGGGGTGTTCGGCGCCTACCTGTATAGGATAGGGCGCATGGGCACCCCGATATGCATCTTTTGCCGCGCGGCCAATGACACGGCTGGT
>NW_017285987.1:0-226 GCF_001594075.2 Trachymyrmex cornetzi
CCTGTGGGCAAGTGATCAAAATTCGAATTAAAGAGATATGAGTAAGTCACTTTTATATCTACTTCAATAATAATCGATTAATGACTATTTTGTTTTATTAAGATCCAGTTCCACCAATACAGATTAACTTTAATCTCGGTTTAATTTATTCTTCATTATTTTATAATTTTTAGAACTAGAGAGAAGAAAAAGTAAAAGTAAGTTGAAACGAGAGAGCATTAAAAGA
>NW_017285988.1:0-226 GCF_001594075.2 Trachymyrmex cornetzi
GGGATGTCGCATTCTTCAATGTTTATTAATGATAAAGTGGTTAAGTTAGCAGATGCGGAGCCATATCATATCCTATGATTCCGTATGCTCCTGGAGTCCATGTTATTAGCACGACTATAATAATTATTCTCTTGATGCAGCAATCCATCTGAAATGTTGATTATAATTTGTTTAATTACTATTTGGTTTTATATGAGAAATTCGCAAGCGATTTGGATGAACAATG
>NW_017285989.1:0-226 GCF_001594075.2 Trachymyrmex cornetzi
TTTAAAAACGTAATTTTCAAGTTATTACCATGAATGAACTAAGCAAACATTGCTCCCTATCCATCGTCAAAAGTGAACTAACTTAATTTCATAAAAAAAAGTCGTCACAACTCAAAAGGAACGGTTTAAAAAAAAATCATCATAATTATCATAATTAAAAAGTTATTTTTTAAGGATTATGAAACAAAAATGACAAAAATAATATTTGATCATACTAAGAATATAG
>NW_017285990.1:0-226 GCF_001594075.2 Trachymyrmex cornetzi
GAAATTGTTACGGAGCAGCATATTCGGATCCTTACGGAACATGGACAGACGTCATCGTATTGAGTACCATCAAAATCACACTGCAGGATTATGTCGCCGACATCCGATTAAATACAAACCGCGTACAACTTAGGTCAGGGGTAGCCTGTGAACTCAGCACGACTCACTGCATCGACATAGAGGGTGGGGATACCTTCTGGAACCCTACGCCTACCGACTCTTGCAA
>NW_017285991.1:0-226 GCF_001594075.2 Trachymyrmex cornetzi
TTCTGTGAGTGCTTTCCATTTGATGACACAAGTCCACACAAGTCGACACAAGTGTCGTTCTATTTTTATCACTCTCTGAATGTCAACAACGATAGAACGACCTTGTGCCGACTTGTGTCGACTTGTCATCAAATGGAAAGCACCCTGTGTAATTTTGGGAGGACCCCGTTTGCCTACAGTTCTGATTGTACACACCACTCATATCAACTGGTGCCTAGTAATTTTT
>NW_017285992.1:0-226 GCF_001594075.2 Trachymyrmex cornetzi
GTAGTGCAATTCCCTACTCTTAGCGTAATCCAGGACCAACGACATGGACGTGGTAGGGATTTGATCCCGTGTGTGTGCGCGCGCGCGAGTGGGTGTGTTCGTGCGTGCGTGTGCGTGCGTGCGTGCACGCACGAACACACACACGCACACGCACGCACCCGCACACACACACGCACACACACGCACACACACACGGGACCAGATCCCTACCACGTCCATGTCGTTG
>NW_017285993.1:0-226 GCF_001594075.2 Trachymyrmex cornetzi
TTGAATGTATCAATAATAGAATTAAAATTATCAGACAAAATAAATTAATTAACACGAATATTTCGATCAATGACGAGGAATCAAGGACGGTCACTTCTTGGTTTACGGTACCGTACATTCCAGTACTTACGGAAAAATTTATGCAATTTAACAGGAACGACACCAAGGTATCGTATTTTAGCGCTAATAAATTGAACAAATACATAAAGGTTCAAAAAGACCGATT
>NW_017285994.1:0-226 GCF_001594075.2 Trachymyrmex cornetzi
AAAAAAATATGATTATATAAAAAAAGTTAATTTTCTTGTTAGAGTTTTTAAGTTTAACTAGATATTGATTTTATGATTTATAGTATAATATATGCAATTTTGGATTATTTGGTACCATATATCTCAGATAGTTGACGTAATTAAAATTTTCCAATAATGATATCTGTTTTAAAATATAAAAATATAGAGAGTTGGTCTTCTTCCGAGAATAGTCTTTATTTTTTTT
>NW_017285995.1:0-226 GCF_001594075.2 Trachymyrmex cornetzi
ACTTTACAGTAATGCGATAAAACCCATGCAATATCTAATTGTTTATAAAAATCATATTTACCGGCTGATACTACACATAAACCGCTATCAATGGGTAATAATTTTTCGCGAAATACAGGTTTTTTAGTGTATTGTTGCAATTCGGGCATAATAGGATCAAAGCTTCTTCTTTTAGCAGCTGATTGATATTCTTCAGTGTTTGTACTTTCCTGACTTTCGTTCAATG
>NW_017285996.1:0-226 GCF_001594075.2 Trachymyrmex cornetzi
AAATTGGATGAACCGCGATTTTAAACACTCGTGCTGACCGCCGCCGTCATCGCCGTCGTTTCGACTCTTTTCATCCGACCGACGAGTCGTGCGTATGATTACGCACTTTGTTCACGATTCTCGGGTAATCAACGCCGGATATTTACGTCCACGAGTTCCATCGGATTGCGCTTTTCATCGTAGCTCTATGATGAAACACGCGCAGCAAAGTATAAACGTCGTTATT
>NW_017285997.1:0-226 GCF_001594075.2 Trachymyrmex cornetzi
AACAAACCTAAGGATGTGGTCCACTTGGCGCTACAAATGCTTCGAATCGTTTGGAGCGTTGTTTTAAACGGTCCACATGGCGCTTCAAATGTGTCCCAATAGTACGTATGACGTCATTTAATACATCACAGGTTTCCACTTCCACCTTATTTCCAATTGCTTCCAATGGCCGCGTTCAGCAGACTCAACTGTTGTGGAGCGGATCCGTGAGCGCTCGCTGCTATTG
>NW_017285998.1:0-226 GCF_001594075.2 Trachymyrmex cornetzi
GTCTTCAGTTTTTATTGATCTTCTTTATGTCAAGATTTATTTTTCCACTTACCACCGCGATCATAATTACTAATTGTAAAATCAAGACATCAAGACAACGGCTGCTTACCTGCAACAAATGAAAACGAGATTCACGTTATCTTTTATTCGAACATCGATTAGTAAAATCAGTATTTAATTTATAGCTCGGTGCCGTCCGCGCGTAAAAACCATCACCGTGATTCGT
>NW_017285999.1:0-226 GCF_001594075.2 Trachymyrmex cornetzi
CTTACTTCTTACTCCGTGTATTGTAGACGGGCCTTTACGATTTCCTTACTGATTACGTCTTACATCCTTACGTTTTTCTATGTGCTCCCGGCTTTAGGATACGTTTCCACTGAGCGCGTCACGCGTCGCGTTGTCCACCGCGTCACGACATGACGCGAAAGAGAGGCTGATGTCCCATGCAGCGTATCGTGCGTAAGCGGATTCGCGTATCGCCAATCACAGAATC
>NW_017286000.1:0-226 GCF_001594075.2 Trachymyrmex cornetzi
GTAATAAAATAAAACTCTCGAAACGCACGTCGGACCTGAGAGATAAATATCGGGGGAAAGTCTGTACGAAAATCGTCTTTCCGCAACCGGTAGGACCGCATACGGTCGATGTCCAGGGATGTTTCCAGCGCACGTTCATTTTGCGAAATGAACGCCCGATTATCGTGCAAGACTTCAAAAGAAAAAAGAAGAGGATAAAAAATGGCGCTTATAATATTTTCAAGAA
>NW_017286001.1:0-226 GCF_001594075.2 Trachymyrmex cornetzi
ACTTGCATAAATTTTATCAAATGGATGAGTAAATTTAAGATATTATTATAAAACGTCAATTATGTTACTTTGTCGCAGATATTAAAGAGCAACCCTATCTCCCTTATGTTTAATGATATTTTGTCATTTCTTCAACATGTAACTTCAATATGCGTCAAAATCGATACATTCTTTTAGTTTCAAAGTAAAGCGTTCATATTAATGTATGAACTTAGTCAATAGTAAA
>NW_017286002.1:0-226 GCF_001594075.2 Trachymyrmex cornetzi
CTCCCCGCTTAAAGAGCTTCACACATGAAATGCATAACAGAGCATAAGCATAACATAAGGCCGATAAACCAATGAACTAAACCAATGAGCTAAAATCTTGTGTAAATCGATATGGCGACATTATGCTAGATACTCATTGGTCCAGCAGTCTTATGTTAAGGCTTAAACACAATGCGAGGCAATAGCGATAGCGATAGACATAGCGATAGCGATAGACATAGCGATA
>NW_017286003.1:0-226 GCF_001594075.2 Trachymyrmex cornetzi
ATTTTTTCTAATATGTTAAAATCTAACTTACAATTAGAAAAGATAAAATACTTGAACTAATGTGTTTCGCTATATTTAAGATACAATTATTCTAAATTACAATATTAGTTAAATACGATATATGGTAGTTGTTTCAAAAAATAAATAATTAGAAAATAAGTCAAAATTACTTCAGCAGGCCCTTGTTTCGAAGTGTCGTCAATCATAAAGGAATTCAAGGATTTGA
>NW_017286004.1:0-226 GCF_001594075.2 Trachymyrmex cornetzi
CACGACCGGCACACTGACCTACCTTTCTGCCCGACGCGCGATAAGCCGCCCGGCAAGCGCGAGAATAAACTTTTAGCTGCACGATAAGCAACGTTACGTCATCCACTACCGCAACCTGCAGCAATGTACTCGTCATGGGCTTCGCGTAACAAAGATCCACCGAGTGCTACAATTCGCTCAATCTCCATGGCTCCGCGATTACATTGAACTTAATACACAGTTTAGA
>NW_017286005.1:0-226 GCF_001594075.2 Trachymyrmex cornetzi
ATTATCTGGAACTTCAATTTTTTTAATTTCAATAACAACAGCTTTTCTAGGGTATGTTCTTCCATGAGGCCAAATATCCTTTTGAGGAGCAACCGTAATTACCAATTTAATATCAATTTAATATCCCCTATATTGGAAATATATTAGTTTAATACCAATTTAATATCCCCTATATTGGAAATATATTAGTAATATGGATCTGAGGTGGATTTTCTATTAATAATTC
>NW_017286006.1:0-226 GCF_001594075.2 Trachymyrmex cornetzi
ATTATATATCAGATCTAAAAACATTTTTTATAAAATACGTAGAAAGTAAATAAAAAGGCGCCATAAGTATTTAAACTACCCTCTTAATTAGCGACTATATCTTAATTCTTTGTTACAGTAATTTTATTTATATTGGGGTCAAAAACAAAAGATTTAAGTCGTTGATAAAATTGTAAGTTAAATTTTTTAACTTCATTGTTTAAATTAATGACATATTGAAGATAGA
>NW_017286007.1:0-226 GCF_001594075.2 Trachymyrmex cornetzi
ATACGATTACTTCAACAATTCCTAACCAAACTTAATAAATAACAGCTCAAAAGATGCACATAACAACGTACTTTAATAACATATACAATTTTAAATAAACAAATTAAAAATATGGACTTACCACCTTTTTGATTTTCTGAATGCTAAAATAACAAGAAAAGACGTAATTTCACTTTTTTGTATTTCTCTGGCTAGTGATGTATGTACGTCGTATCTTTTGTAGTTA
>NW_017286008.1:0-226 GCF_001594075.2 Trachymyrmex cornetzi
GTTAGAATAATTACCAAATTATTCCAACACAAAGAGATGTTATTTTTTTTAAATAAAGATTTTAAGAGCTTTCATGTTATAACAATAGTAGCAAATTTTTTTTTCTAAATTTTGTTAATGCCATGCCACCCATGCCATAAGTATCAACTTTTAGCTTTAAAATGCATTTCAGTTTGTTTTGATAAGAATTTTTGTTTATGAAATATATGTATAGTAATTTGAAAAT
>NW_017286009.1:0-226 GCF_001594075.2 Trachymyrmex cornetzi
TGCTGAGAAAATACACTTAACTTTGAAACAGCGTCGTCTTCTTCTTCTTCTTCTTCAATATTGTAAAACTCCTCGGTCCTCGGTAACGAGGTAAATAAACGTGACCACTCAGTATTCAATCGGCACAAAATATTTTTCTTTTTAATTTCGCGTACTCGCATGTGTTTATACGTTTCCCAGCGGCCATCTTCAAATGAAGCGGCGTCGTGATTGGTTCTACAATAAG
>NW_017286010.1:0-226 GCF_001594075.2 Trachymyrmex cornetzi
AATCCGAGGAATTTGGATCGCGCGCGCGCAAAACAAACGAAGTGTCGTACGAGTGCGCGAAAACAACGCGATACCTTACCTCGAGGCAAGGTCACAAAACAATAACAAGGTCAAAGGGACGACCGAGTTAAATAATAGAAGCGCGAGTGCGCGTAAACAAAGTTTAAAAAACGGTGAGCAAGCCATTGGCATAAACCGGATAAATTTTTGAAGGTCAATTGTGTTA
>NW_017286011.1:0-226 GCF_001594075.2 Trachymyrmex cornetzi
TTCATAGGAATCTAGAAAATTTGTATTACTGTCACTTTTTCGACTTGAAATAAGATTGTGCGGTACAAATAAATTATAGATAAGATGCTATCAAAAATGTTATAAATTAGTCAAAATGATATAAAAATTGTTAGATTTGTTTCCAATTTATTATTCTATATATTAGAATAATTTTGAAAATACTCTCGCAAGCTAAAAATCAAATAATAAAAAATTGAGGTATTAC
>NW_017286012.1:0-226 GCF_001594075.2 Trachymyrmex cornetzi
AAAGATTACTCTACCAATCAAAAGTAAACTAATTTAACTTCACACTTTGTCCATCAAATAGTACTTGCGCCGTTCTTAAGGTTTTCAAAAAGATTATCTTTTACAAGAGTGACACATTTTGAATTGCATCGTTTTTGTAAATAAAAAGGGGAGTCTTACATAAAACATTTAGAATTAATATAGTTTTGCTCAAAGTTTGGAGAGGAAATTATTTTATTTTTTGAAT
>NW_017286013.1:0-226 GCF_001594075.2 Trachymyrmex cornetzi
AGGTAAAATTTGTGTAACTTTTTTTGAAGAAGCGAAATCTGCAATAAAAAATGGGGGTTCCCATTAAAAATTTTAAACTTAGCCTCTCTTTCACCCACAGCGGGTGGGGGTGTGGGGTCATGTTAGATGCCAAAAGATAACTGTTTTGAAAACATTGAATACGTATATTTTCAGATTTCTGATCCGAAGTGTATTTCTCGAGATATTCGACCGTTTCCACACTTTT
>NW_017286014.1:0-226 GCF_001594075.2 Trachymyrmex cornetzi
GATAGCTTTTAGATATCTTGAAAAATGTATTGTAGATATCTTGAAGATCTTAAAAGTTGCATAGCATAACAATGTTAAATTTATTAATTGAAAATTGCTGTTTTCAACATGCGCGCGCTGTGAACAACAATTTTTAATTAATAATTTTAACATCGTTATACTGCATAAAGGTTATGCGTTTCGCGGGTTTCCTCCGTGTCCAGATCCATTCTTGAGATGCCAACGT
>NW_017286015.1:0-226 GCF_001594075.2 Trachymyrmex cornetzi
GTATTACATACATAAATAAAACATATTGTTTGTTTATTTATATTATTAAAAAAAAACATCAGCATCTAAGTTTTCGTTAAAACGTTATATTTCTTTTATTTTTATTATTACCTTTAGAACGTTTTGTTGTTACTTTGTCGTTAAGATACAAAACGCTCCCGGATATTTCAGAATATTTAATCGTATAAAGTCAGGATTGTAAGCACAGCGCGCTCGTCAAACTGTA
>NW_017286016.1:0-226 GCF_001594075.2 Trachymyrmex cornetzi
TGATTTTTAGGGAAAAGATGGCCATGATATTAAGAAAGATAGCCATAGTATTTATAAATAAAGAGTGAAAATAAAAGTATTAATTATAGGTCACTTTGCAATTTATGTACTTTTATTGTGTAATGTTGATTATGGCAGCTTAACTGTAATTTATTAGACATTGTAACATTTTTTAGCAGACACGTGCAAAACTTTGCAGATAGTCGAAAGAAAAAATATTAGATAA
>NW_017286017.1:0-226 GCF_001594075.2 Trachymyrmex cornetzi
TACATGTTGTGTACTCAGTCGAATAGAAAGCGATAATTCATAAACTTGTTAGCTTTAATTTTACGTTTTAATAGCACCGATTCGCGTCAACAACATTCTTATTCCATGATACAGTATTTTTTATTATTTTATGGTAAATATATATGTTTATCATAAATATTTTGTGTTACACATGTTTTTTTTGTGAATATCTCGCGTTATATGTACATGTGATGTATTTGTAGAA
>NW_017286018.1:0-226 GCF_001594075.2 Trachymyrmex cornetzi
CCTATCCAATCCGACAGGATAGCTCCTCTTCTATTAGGGCGTCCAGGGTCCCATGCGTGGGCGCGGGCATTGAAGTCCCCCGCGATCACCACCGGGTAACCCCTTACTCCCAATAACTTACCCTCTAGTTCGTAGAGGTCTCTAGTGAATTCAACCTTGCAGTCGGAGGCAATCTCCGCCTGCCACTCCGGATTCAGCCTCTGTGGAGACGACGCGGGAAATAAGA
>NW_017286019.1:0-226 GCF_001594075.2 Trachymyrmex cornetzi
TATTGCACCAACGATAAATTCTAAATCGTTTTTATTTTTTATTTTAACAAACATTTTTTATTGAATATGTCCATTACTTTTTATTAATATTTTAAAGGCTTATGAATGTCTTACGAATGATTACAAATAATTTTACTTTATAGTGTAATATTTTTTAAGGCAAGTTAATTTTAAATCAAAATAAATATGAACATTTTACAAACAGTTGAAGTTACACTTTGTAGCA
>NW_017286020.1:0-226 GCF_001594075.2 Trachymyrmex cornetzi
CGTGTAATCGGTGACCATCTCAAGGTGAATGGCAGAAGTAGAAAAACAAGTGAAGAGAGCAATGTAACCCTTGTAAATGCGAGCGTTTTTTCCTCGCCAAGTCTTCAGCAAAAAGGGTCCGGCATAATCGACGCCGGCATTCAAAAATGGACGAGACGGGTTCACTCGCTCTCTGGGTAATTGACCCATCAATTGTTGTGCTCGTTCACATCGGAATCGCGCACAC
>NW_017286021.1:0-226 GCF_001594075.2 Trachymyrmex cornetzi
GAACCTTCGAAATTGCTGGAACTCGTATAATAGGATTAAAATCTAATCAGACTGCATCACGACCAATAGTTCTAGCCGGCCACGTTGATAATGACGGCGGATGCTCCGGCAGCGCTTACTCTGATCCGTATGGAATTTGGGGAAATGTCATCGTGCTAGGCAACCTTAAAATAACTTTGCAAGATTATATCACCGAGGTACGAATAAATACTAATCGCGTACATCT
>NW_017286022.1:0-226 GCF_001594075.2 Trachymyrmex cornetzi
TTTCTTTCCTACAAGAAAATCATCGAAAACATATAATGTAGTATTAATCTTAAACTACATGTGCATTCTATAGTAACGTATTATAATACGGTATTAAGCATATCAGACACTGGAGAGAAATAAAAATTTAATAAACTGCAAAAATATCGTTCACATTTACTCGTGTTCGCAATTTCCTCACTCTCTCTTATTCTTTAATATAAATCAAAATCATTTTTAACATTTT
>NW_017286023.1:0-226 GCF_001594075.2 Trachymyrmex cornetzi
GCGACACTGGTCGGCTCTTTCATTCTTTCTTGTGTTACACTATCATTAATATGTTTATCGATTCTTAACTTCTCATTTCCAAAGATTTCTTTATGCAAAAATGTAAATTATATGTTATATGTTGGTCTTATTTTGAAAAGGTTATTTCCGTGATATAATATTGACCCTTACCGTACTAATATGGGTAACTAGTGACCGAGCGATTCCTGTTCGTGCGAGTTTCTTT
>NW_017286024.1:0-226 GCF_001594075.2 Trachymyrmex cornetzi
AAAAAAGTAACTTGTAACTGTAACTTCGTTACAAGTAACGAGTTACTTCCATTCCCTGAATTAATAAACATGAATTTGATTGGGATAACGTTAGGATTTTAGACACAGAACAATCATTATACAAACGGAGGATATCGGAAATGATACATATAAAAGATCAAACTAAAAGTATAAATAAACAAAGTGACACTGAAGGATTGCCTGATGTTTATCTGCCTCTTTTAAA
>NW_017286025.1:0-226 GCF_001594075.2 Trachymyrmex cornetzi
TTTATTAATAAATTTATTTTTAATTTCAAACTGAGTATACATATTTAAGTAGGTATAATAAAATCTTTTCTATTATAAAAACAGAAATTAGACTCTGTGTTTTTTAAATTCATTTAAGAAAATAAAGTAAAAAGCAATACTTAAATTGATTTAAGCTAATTGGACTATATTTCAGAATATTAAAATCTCAGATATTTTGAAAAAATAAATTTTGGAAATAAAATCA
>NW_017286026.1:0-226 GCF_001594075.2 Trachymyrmex cornetzi
ATTAGTACGAGAGATCACTCCTTAAAATCTTTTAGAGTACTTAGTATTTATCTTATATGACAATATATATATTTGTCTCTTGTATTGACAAAATTTTGACAAATTCAGGGTACTTTCCATTTATACTTGTTTCCATCAATTTTTAGAACCAGAAGATAAAAAGTGAGTTGAACTGAGATTAAAATTAATCTACATTGGTAGAAATAGACATTAGTGACACGAGTTG
>NW_017286027.1:0-226 GCF_001594075.2 Trachymyrmex cornetzi
GAAACCATAATAACGCGCAACAGCTTGAAACCCAAAAATAAAATTATACGATGTCCATTTCTGATACCAATAAAATCAATGACAAATTGCAGTTTCTACTTTTGCATTGGGTCCTTAGTTTAATTTAATTTCGGTAAGATAATAATAATAATTATATTAATTAATTCTACTCGATCATTAGTTATTCTCATGTAAAAAGTAAATAACCTATAATTGTTATAGGAAT
>NW_017286028.1:0-226 GCF_001594075.2 Trachymyrmex cornetzi
GCTGAACGTTCTGTGCGTGAACAACGTAATGTTAAGGAAAAGCAATTAACTCCACGTAGGAAAAGTGCAATTATATCATTGTTTTGCCAATGGATGAAAGATAAGAGACATATGCCGAATTCTTTTATTGAGGAGCAAATGAATAGAACGAAACTGAATAAATACTTTAAGGCGATGCTAAAGCTCCCTGTTTTACCACATTCCTATTCGGTGAAAAATCTCTGTA
>NW_017286029.1:0-226 GCF_001594075.2 Trachymyrmex cornetzi
AAGTCGTACATAGTTATATAACAATGAGAATTGCATAGAATTACATAACAAGAGATAATTTTATAAGAGATCGATCTTGTAAAAAAATCGATCTCCTTAAAAAATATTTAATTGAAGGCAATTTTTGTCCTGTAATAATGTAACTTAATGTTTTTAGGTTACATCTACTGAAGCAGAAGAGCATACTACAATATGTGCGCGATCTGATTGGTTGGTCTTTATTTCT
>NW_017286030.1:0-226 GCF_001594075.2 Trachymyrmex cornetzi
CCAGGGGAGCCGTGATCAATCGGAATCACCCCCAAAGGGCCGATCTCACAAACTCCGATTAACTTAATTGATTGATTGTTATATTGGAACTGGCCAATTGCATTTGCTGTTCAGCAGAATTGACCAATCACGGTTGACACTTATAGCGTTTTCGGCCCGACCGGGTTTGCACCAACCTGGGTTGGATTAATGGCGTTTTACGCTCTCCTATTGGTAGAGCGTGTGA
>NW_017286031.1:0-226 GCF_001594075.2 Trachymyrmex cornetzi
AAGTTTCCCTAAATGTGAGCTCTCCGACCGGAACGCGCGATCTGGGTGGTAGCGAGTGTAGCGACGAGTATATGTAGTATGAACACGTATCGATCGCGCATACCTTGGACATTGTCAATTGGGTATGGCGTTTCTTAACCCTTCTCCTCACGGCTAATGCAATTTCAAGAAAACATGTGTTGTACTTCTATTTATACTGCTTTGAAAAATTACTACAAAAGATATA
>NW_017286032.1:0-226 GCF_001594075.2 Trachymyrmex cornetzi
AGAGGAAACCTCGTATTATGTCATTTCAAAGAAACCACGCGTTTTCTCTCTCTTTCTTAAGTTTGAACGTGTACAGATTTCGTTGTCTCTCTCTTTCGAGCATTGGACGTGCATGAATAATATCGCGGGATTGGACCCGACTCGGTCGCGTCATCAGTCGTCATCGTCCGGACGGTCTCCGGGTGCCGCGGGATTAATCGCTGCTTACACCTTCGCACGACAGGAG
>NW_017286033.1:0-227 GCF_001594075.2 Trachymyrmex cornetzi
GGCGGCCCCGCGGCTGCCCAAGTTGAGAACGCCCACCTCCGCGGCGGTCACGTTGTCCTGCGCGGACACCGCCGGTTACGCGGAGGTGGTGAGGCGAGCTAGGTCCTCAATTGCCCTAAAGGACCTGGGCATTGAGGACCTCAGGCCAAGGCGGGCCATCACCGGGGCCCTCATTTTTGAGGTGGGGGGCCCCGAGGGCGCCGCGAAGGCGGACCGCCTCGCCGCGA
>NW_017286034.1:0-227 GCF_001594075.2 Trachymyrmex cornetzi
GCGTTTGCTCTTTCAACTTGAAAGAGTTTCTTCTTTTTACCTGACTTCTTCCACGGTTCGGCGCTTTTCTCTTTTTCTCTCCAATGCGGAGAAAAAGGAAGAGAGATGAACTGTGTAAGTTAACTAAAAAAAATTGGCCCTAAGCGAAATGGGTATATTCTATACAGCAGAAATTCGTTCCAATGATATTGCAGTAATATTGCAACGTTTTAACTATACTGCAAACG
>NW_017286035.1:0-227 GCF_001594075.2 Trachymyrmex cornetzi
TCAAGATGAAAACGAACACACCTAAAATATACTTCGTACCGTTCTGCGCATAATCAGATGCAGTCATTTTAAACATTTACATCACAATAACTTTGAAGTGACGTATTATGGATATGAGTACGTGTCAAGTAAAAACGCTTACAAATAGTTTCCGAAAAAAAGGGTGCAGAATGGCGTTATTCGTTAAGCCCATTCTACAATTGCGTAAGCGTAGTTGTAAGTGGTTG
>NW_017286036.1:0-227 GCF_001594075.2 Trachymyrmex cornetzi
TTATTAACAACCAAGGTCCTTCTACTCGCTACAGCTCTGGATTGGACTCTCAAGACTTTCCACAGCTAAACTCTAAAACATCATGTAACTCTTCAAGCTCACCCAGCTTTATGTCTACTAACCCTTTCAACCTTTTAGAAGCAGAAGACCAAGATTATAGACGCATATCCCACACAGCACGAAGTCGACTATGAGTTGACTGTCCGTCGGCAGAAGGAGTCTAAAGT
>NW_017286037.1:0-227 GCF_001594075.2 Trachymyrmex cornetzi
TTTATGTTGTAACATATCGTGATATTGGAGCAACAATAAAAACATCCGTTTTGAGAAAACTTGCAATGTAACATATCATGGTGTATTAATGCAACGTCATTACACATGCAATATTACATATTAGGTGTCTACAAATAATTTTAATGTACAAATATAAGAGGAAGGGGAGATGTTTTTTGCACTATAATTTGTAAAATTGCAATATTACTGCAATACCTCTAAACTAT
>NW_017286038.1:0-227 GCF_001594075.2 Trachymyrmex cornetzi
TCGAAATACAATGGGATTAAATGAGAATACCTATAATACTATGCATTTTATCTCAGAGAAAAGGTTATATTGGAGTACAAAAATTAGATAGTTTTTGTACTGCAATATAACCAAGCATTTCGCATTACTCTTACAACCTTTAGAAAAGTTCCATTTTAAAAATATGTTAAATTTTTATTAAAGTCCGATTTTTATTAAAGATCGATTTAAACTTCGTATATACACGC
>NW_017286039.1:0-227 GCF_001594075.2 Trachymyrmex cornetzi
AGTATGAAATTATAACATTGTGTAACATTACTGTTTGTTGGTTCTGCGAATAATGTGGTAAACAACAGATGTCATAGACATAGCTTTCGTATACAATAAGCTACATTATATATAAAAACTAATTCATTTCACCGAGACTTAATTTTCCATTTAATTAGTGTGGGGTCCATTTAATGAATATCGAATGCAATCTACGCTGTAAAAGAATAAGATTGAAAAAAATGGAC
>NW_017286040.1:0-227 GCF_001594075.2 Trachymyrmex cornetzi
GCTTATTTTAACGAATCCACGCGGATTGTCTCATTTGATATAATAGACTGTTATATTTGAAATTGATCAGAAAATATAATTCTTATTTTCGTTATAATCGATTGGTTCACTGTATGTTTTATTTCATCGAAATAATATACTCTCTGCCCTCCCTACATCTGCAATTCCCTTCAAATGTGATGTCGAATCGTATCGTTTTCCTGACGGACAGTTCCAATCACGGGTCG
>NW_017286041.1:0-227 GCF_001594075.2 Trachymyrmex cornetzi
ATCTTGAATTTGTTGCAACTTCCACGGATGCTCACTTTGAATACTTGTTCTCATATTGACATTTTGTTGTCGCTGTACCTTAAAATTCACTTCCTATGAACAAAATAGAAATTTATCTTAATAAAGCAACAAAATCAGAAATTATTATTTTACTACAACTGTAATTTTAAGTACAATCTTGATAGTGCACTAAGGACACTTTACCGCATTTGTGATACTGTCGCCTG
>NW_017286042.1:0-227 GCF_001594075.2 Trachymyrmex cornetzi
AAATTGTTTAAACAAAAGTTGTTCAGGACAATGGGGGTCATCTTTCTGCATTATTGGTTTTGATCTTCAGGTCAATTTTTAAGGTTATTTGAAGGTCAAAATAATTTTTTAAAATAAGAACTCCTATTTTCGACATCGGATTCGGAAAGAGCGGGAAATTTTATGTCAGAAATGATAGTTTGATAATTTGCTAAAGTGATCTTCAGAAGGTCAAATGTTGAAAAATC
>NW_017286043.1:0-227 GCF_001594075.2 Trachymyrmex cornetzi
CGACACCGTGAGATTTTTATGGTTCAACATCATAAAAATGTTATAAAGCACGGAGGAAACAGTCGCGTTTGATCCTATTCAAATGCAAAAATAAAACAGTTGACGAAATTGAATTTCTAACAGTAATCTTATGTAAACGAAAAAAAATAATCTGTTATTTTCAAATAGAATTCAGAAAAAAATACGCTTTGTATCTCAGACGCGTTGAAAAAAAATTAATATTTATT
>NW_017286044.1:0-227 GCF_001594075.2 Trachymyrmex cornetzi
GTTATGTCGAATTGAGATATCACGAGAACAACTAACGAAACCAATCGATTCTATAGGCGCGTTTAAATTGCCAGTGTTATTGTATTATTCTATATTTATCGTTCATTACGTTAGATAAAACAAGGATGACACATTAAATGCTGACAGCGTGTTTTCTTATCATCTTATGATATATGTATGGAAACATGTAGTTAACACACTAATTGATATAATCATTAATTTTTGTT
>NW_017286045.1:0-227 GCF_001594075.2 Trachymyrmex cornetzi
GACTTGCTTCTTGTATTCTTTGTATTAAATCTTCTTGATTGACAGTGTCTGATACACCTGAATCTCGTATGTAACCCTAGGTGATCGCAATGGTCACTCACGGAAATTGTTGTGAATGCCTGTTTATCTGAACGAAAATCGATTATTCAAATGCACAAGCGAGAAAAAAAATATGGGCTGAATGACCGTCTTGCTGGTACACAATATTTGATAGTATATTTCATGGA
>NW_017286046.1:0-227 GCF_001594075.2 Trachymyrmex cornetzi
TATACGAAACGAAGTGACAACGTTGTGTGCTGTGTCCTCAAGAACGTACAACGCACCTTTATAAAGTGGTATAAAGGAAGAGTGAACAATATAACATAACGTGTTTGATACGAACAAAAAGAATAATAGAATAACATAAACCATGCATGCAGAGAGAGAGTAGAAAACATAAAGATGGCTGTCTCTCAGGACTAACTTAGAAATACCATGCAATGACACTAGAGCGC
>NW_017286047.1:0-227 GCF_001594075.2 Trachymyrmex cornetzi
CACACTTCGGCGGTCGCTATGGTAAAAATTTACGAATTGCGGTTCGAATTTATTGATCATCCATCGTATTCACCGGATCTGGTCCCCAGCGACTTTTTTCTGTTTCTAAGCTCAAAGTTTGGCTCGGAGGACAGAAATTTTCATCGAACGAGGAGGTCATCGCCTCCGTAAACGCCTATTTTGCAAAGCAAGACGCTCAGTATTATTTGAATGGATTAAAGGGGTGG
>NW_017286048.1:0-227 GCF_001594075.2 Trachymyrmex cornetzi
CTTAGAATATAAGGCAATTCTAAGATTATATTCTATGTGATAATCGAAAGTTTGCGTTCTGATCACGTATAAAAATATACTACTAGTGCAGTAAGTAAATTCGACAAATAGTGTCCTTAGTAGTGTGGAGAATAGTGGATGGAGAAAATTTCATTAAAATTTCACAATAAAACTTCTACACTACTAAGGACAGAAAAGGATACTACTTGTCAAATTTATTTATTGCA
>NW_017286049.1:0-227 GCF_001594075.2 Trachymyrmex cornetzi
TTCGCGAGGGATTACCTCGTTCGGAGGATTACTCGAACGATCCGCTCTCCCCGAAATTAGTGAAAATCGACGATCTTATGAGAGAATCGTCGTCGAGCGACGCGATCGTGGAACTTTTCACCAAAGGCAGTCATCACATGAATCTCAGTGTTATTCTTATCTCACAGAATCTTTTCCATCAGGGACGTGGTCAGCGCGATATATCGCTCAACGCGAATTACATCGTC
>NW_017286050.1:0-227 GCF_001594075.2 Trachymyrmex cornetzi
GATTCGTAGTAAGACGTCACGAAAGATATGTGATCGGAAATTCAGTCTGTAATCTCAAACAGCTTTTGAAAACGTAGCGTAAAGTTTAGATACACTAAATAATCATTCGAATTCGATAAATATCGAATGTTAACCTTCCGCAGCTGACGGTGGATCGGACCCATTCAATTATAAGTTTCTTTGTCAAAAAGAATGTCAAACAATTCAATTTTCTTTATGTTACACAT
>NW_017286051.1:0-227 GCF_001594075.2 Trachymyrmex cornetzi
TATTCGTGACGATCTTTCGCGTTCTATAGATATTTTATTATTCCGTATTAATAAATTTATATGTATTAATATCTTTCTGTTTTTTATTTCAAAAGATTTTGTAAATTGATTTTACACAAATTTTGTCTTTAGTGAGACAATTGAATGTAGAACTTGACCCTTAGCGTACTAGTATGGGTAACTAGTGACCGAGCGATTTCTGTTCGTGCAAGTTTCTTTGAGTCTTT
>NW_017286052.1:0-227 GCF_001594075.2 Trachymyrmex cornetzi
TGTCGATTTTCTCAATTTCCCTGGCGAGGAGCCCGTAAGCCACTGAGGATACCCCGGCGCCACTATAGCCCTTCATGGTGCAGTCCAACACCCCGAGCTGTCCCATCTGCTTTACAATCTCCCGATCGAAGTTTCTTTCGATTCGCTTCGATCACGTTCGGCAAGAGCTGCTCCTGGCAGTAGGAACGAAACTGATCCCTCATCAGGATTTCGTCATGTGTCAATTG
>NW_017286053.1:0-227 GCF_001594075.2 Trachymyrmex cornetzi
AGACCAATACGTCTTTCAGACAGTGAATTTATTAAATCACGATTGATGTCAAAACATTCCCAAAACATTCCGTTTAAATATACAATATCTATTTTATTTATTAAACAATGCGAATATTCCACAGTTAAATAGTGGTATTTACCATAAGATGAATATAACAAATTCCAAGGAACGATTTACGGCAAAGAACTTTCTGGATGCAATATCAAAAAATGAGTTAGAGGGAA
>NW_017286054.1:0-227 GCF_001594075.2 Trachymyrmex cornetzi
TTTTTTATGCAAAGATAATTGTCGATGTAATTATGTGTAATTTAACGCAATTTTTCCTATTTATGTGAATGATAAAAAATCCTGTTCTAACTATTATATCTTCAAGAGTTACATATGATTTTATCTTAAATTAAAGTGGTCAATTCGTTGCATCAGTCTGAAGTCTCGAGTATACAATTCGTAAAGCTTTCGAGCTATAATTTGCGAAGCTGAACCCACGTTGTAAA
>NW_017286055.1:0-227 GCF_001594075.2 Trachymyrmex cornetzi
ATGTTATTTTATGATTATCGCAATCTTTTAGAGTAGATATAAAAAGTAACATTATCATTAAAGCAAACGATTAAATATGTATTCAATCATGATTTTAGAAACCACTGAATTCGCGATATAAGGAATACGATGAAATAGTTCTATGATTCACAAAGCGTTTCACTAAAATGACGAATAAACCGCGTGTGTGAATAATAATTCTGAGAACGACGCATAATGCTTAACCA
>NW_017286056.1:0-227 GCF_001594075.2 Trachymyrmex cornetzi
TAGTTCTGTTTTAAAACTATATGCTGCAGATGTTAATGATATTGTTGGATTCTCGTAGGCAGAGATTGAAAAGATATTAGATTATTAAAATATTGTCCGTAATTCCTTAAATATAATAGGCTTGCTATACAATCTGTATAGTAGACCTTAAGCCCTAAGCCTTTAATAAACCTTAATAAAAAAAAAATTGAAGAATTATAAATTATTCTTTTTATATTTGTATGTAA
>NW_017286057.1:0-227 GCF_001594075.2 Trachymyrmex cornetzi
AACTGCGTGCTTTAAACCCATTTTCTCAATTCAATTGCAACATAGCTGTACGTGACTGTATTTGTAAAAATTGACCAATCACAGTCGAATACTCTCTTCATAATTAACTGTGGTTAATCAGTTCTTACAACTACAATATAGAATCTTGTTAAAGTTCACGACATATAGAAAAACTTAAAGAGATTGTAAGGCAAATGCAATATGTTAAGAATTACTTGAAAAAATTA
>NW_017286058.1:0-227 GCF_001594075.2 Trachymyrmex cornetzi
CTTTGAAACGTACTATACTCTAGCCAATGTAAATTCGACAAACAACAAGTTTTACTATGACAAAAAGGAAATTGTCATTCCCGATGGATCGTACGAACTGCGCGATATCGAGCTTTATCTGAAGCATGAAATTTTACGTTCTCACGATGCAAAGGGTAAGGTGAATGAAGAGTTCCCGCTGGTGATTCGCGCCAACAACAATACGATGAGAAGTGAAATCAAATGCG
>NW_017286059.1:0-227 GCF_001594075.2 Trachymyrmex cornetzi
AGCAACTTCACCCTGGTCCTCGAAAATTAAAAAATCGAATACTTTTTTTTGCATTCGATTGCTAATCGTTTGCTCACGATTGCTCCGTCGGAATTTTGTCACCCTTTTTCTCACCCTTAATTCAAAAGTTATACCAGATTTAAATTTTGGGGGCCCAATTCACTCTAGCACACCAGGAATAAAAAATCGAATATTTTTTTCTGCATTCGTTTGCTCATCGTTTGCTC
>NW_017286060.1:0-227 GCF_001594075.2 Trachymyrmex cornetzi
AAAATTAAAATAAATCTTTTTTACTTGTGCTTGTATCTAATGTTTATAATTTTAGTTTTTCGTCTGTTCTGAGAATTATGCGAGGGGGACTTACGAAAATCATCAAGCACCTCAAAGGAAAAACCCTCGTCATGTCCACGTCGTTCATTCAAAGGAACTCTGAGAACGGATGAAAAACTAAAATTATAAACATACCGTTAATACATGCAGACAAGTGAAGTAAAAAT
>NW_017286061.1:0-227 GCF_001594075.2 Trachymyrmex cornetzi
AAACAATGATTAATAAAAATTTAACTATAAGAAATGATAAAAAGTATTTCCGTTTCAAACACTTTTGTGGTTCATGACTTAAATTCCACACTAGAGGTTAGTATTAGTGCGTACTTAACTCCGAAAAAAAAATTTCCAAATCTGTAAAAATAATACAAGCAAATTCAATTTACAAATATTATTGCGATTAATCGAAAAAACAGACTACCTTAACATCCCCCTTCACT
>NW_017286062.1:0-227 GCF_001594075.2 Trachymyrmex cornetzi
TTTTTCCATGCTTTTCTAATACTTTTTCCATTGCTTCTTTCATTAATAAAGATACATACACTTGCTTGGTATACTTATGTTTAATTTTGCAATTGAAAAAAAATTTTTTTACAATATGTTTATTTTTACGAAAATTATAAACGATTGAATTGGGTTGGGTATGCTAATACCTAGAGATTCTATAAGAGTTCGGCAAAAGCGGATAAAAATGGCAGATAGCTATATTT
>NW_017286063.1:0-227 GCF_001594075.2 Trachymyrmex cornetzi
AAAAGAGTATTCGTTATACAAAATTTATACGTGTTTAGTCGGTAATACAGACGTCTTTAGGATTCCCTTAATCTTTTTTAAAAACTTTTTTGATCTTTTCTCATAAAAAAACGTATAAAGGGGGTTGTAAAAAATCTGTGATTAATTTTATCTTCATTATTGTTCGTTGTCTTGTCTTTAAGTGTGTTACACTGGTCACTCCATTGTTTAAATTTTTTTGACAATCC
>NW_017286064.1:0-227 GCF_001594075.2 Trachymyrmex cornetzi
AAATCCCGCTCATTTGTCTCGCCGGTGCTTTCAGATCTGTTTGCGACATTATCTCGCGAGAGGGGAGGGAGAACGTTGACTCCTTTCTCGCTTATTGCAGCGGCAAACTAAATTACTGTTTATCTGAAGAAGAAGTTACACTTGTTATCAGACAATAGGATTGAGCAAGTTCTATCTCTCTGGAATTTGCAATAGAGATTTACCGATTCCTAGTCGTGCGAGTGCTT
>NW_017286065.1:0-227 GCF_001594075.2 Trachymyrmex cornetzi
AGCTTTTTGGATACTTTAATTATAGTGGACAATAATAACTTAATATTTGATGGCTACCGAAAAGCCACCTTTTCTGGTAGATTCCTTAATTTCCAATCTCAACATCCTATCTGTTATAAAAGAGGAGTTATTTATGGGGTAGTAGACAAAATAATTCGTTTGTACCATCCAAAATTTCAACAGAACAATTTAATTGATGCGATAAATATATTTTTAAATAATGGATA
>NW_017286067.1:0-227 GCF_001594075.2 Trachymyrmex cornetzi
AATTTTAGATATGGAAAGATTTCTGAGTAAGCGTTTGTGATATCGAAAAAGTTATTAAACTCCAGAAAAATGGTTTTAATTTATGATTGGATATTGAATGTTTACATTATGCATATATTGACTTTCTTAATAATTCGTAAGATTTGTTCCAGTTGTTATTTATCATTTATTATGTCTTATTATTTTAAGGCTTTATATCACTGTCACTAACTTTTATAGTTTAGCGA
>NW_017286068.1:0-227 GCF_001594075.2 Trachymyrmex cornetzi
ACCACTTCGTCGAGAGAATGTCCATAGCAAGCTCCACAGGAACATTCGTGAAGAGAGAAACCACATCAAGAGACAGCAAAACAGAATCGTCGGGAATTGACAGAGAAAAGAGTACGACAGTCAGATGGAAACTGTTGATAATACAACTTTTTGCACGTGGTAGATTGTCATGTAAAATTCTATGCAAAAAAGAAGCCAAGTTATGAAGTGGGCTACCGGTAGATGAA
>NW_017286069.1:0-227 GCF_001594075.2 Trachymyrmex cornetzi
ACACACGCGCACATATTGATATATATTCTGAGAAAGTTATTCCTTTCTATTAAATTCCAAAAGCTATAAAATTAAAGCCGATATTTATCGTCGATTCTTATATTTAAGACCTTAAGTATATAATCTTAAATACAATCTTAATCCTTAAATACATGATGGGTTAAATTCATGAGTTAATTTTCATCACATTTACATAAAAGTATACAAAAATTATTAAATGGTTCTTA
>NW_017286070.1:0-227 GCF_001594075.2 Trachymyrmex cornetzi
CTGATCCGGGGCAGGTCGAGGACAGGGCCTTACAGATTACTAAGGCAGGTTTGTGACGCTAGAAACACGGCCATCCTCAGGAAAAAGGTGTTCAGGAGATCGGTTCCCTGGTTGAATGAAAGACTCACTAGGCTGAAGCGAGGGATAAATAGGGCAAGGAGAAGTTTTCAGAGGAAGTGGGACGACGCGGTGAGATCAGATCTGAGACGTGAATATATGCGACTCAG
>NW_017286071.1:0-227 GCF_001594075.2 Trachymyrmex cornetzi
CTCATGGAGCTCCACCAAATTGATTACGCGCTTGTCTATCCGCGAACACAATTGCGGCTGGTCGATCGATTAGCGCACGGTATTCCGATTATCCTCCTTGCAGCTACTATATATATATATGGATAGAATCGATATAGTTATTCCTATGTCACATATTATAACAGGCCACGGTTAAATTTCCGAAAACATTCGTGCTTTGACTTTATTATTAGGTTAATATACTGCCT
>NW_017286072.1:0-227 GCF_001594075.2 Trachymyrmex cornetzi
ATTTCCTCGCCGCCAATAATTAAAAATGTTAATATACAATCCTTCAAACAATAACAAATTATCCCTTCTCAAAGAAGTCGCTTCAGCTGAAATTTTTGATATTTCCGACAATTTATCTAAACCTTGGTCAAATGCTAAAACAGATTTCGGCACAGAAATAGATGAAAAATTAATTACAATTCTTTATAAAATTGACAAAGCTCCTGTTAATATTGTTAATGATAACT
>NW_017286073.1:0-227 GCF_001594075.2 Trachymyrmex cornetzi
CCTAAACAGCAGATTGGATTTGAAGATTTCATCCGTTGCAATTATAATTTCAACAAAGCTGTTCAGGAAACGCGTGAAAGTTTTCTCTGATTGTTTCGATATTATTTTGTCAAAACAAAATATCTCAAATTACTATAGATTATCCTATTGTTTTACTGAGTGAACCTTTGCATCATAAGGCAGCCTTGATCATAATTGTAAAACATCCCAACAAATTAATGTAAAAC
>NW_017286074.1:0-227 GCF_001594075.2 Trachymyrmex cornetzi
GAGGGAAGTTGGGCGAAATGTCGTTATCAAATTGAGAGACTATAGACGTTATGAGATTGTTTCCTTGTAACGTCATTTGACTTGTCACACAACGTGCAGCGAATATTCGAGTAAAACTTGTGAAGTATTCAACGAACTGTTCAAAATAGTTAATCAAAATTTTCGTAAGTTTAATGTATAAAAAAAATGAAATATTTACATAAATATAATAATATTATCATATAATA
>NW_017286075.1:0-227 GCF_001594075.2 Trachymyrmex cornetzi
TCAGATTTTGAACTTCTTTATTGTGCAGTAACTGCGAGAAAAGCGTTACATTGTGATTAGTATCCTGGACAGTTTTGCTGTTCAAAATCAGTACAATTTCTCAATAACCAATCGTATACTGCATAAAATTTCTACCAGGGTTATTTAAAATAAAAAATAGATTTGGGAAACTTATTTAAAACGCTAATAAGAAATAAGTCAGAAGTGTAGTTATTTAAAATAATAAA
>NW_017286076.1:0-227 GCF_001594075.2 Trachymyrmex cornetzi
AAATTAAAATAATTTTCTTTTCAAAAGATGGATGGTTTCTGAGTACAATCGATTTAAAAAGAAATTTTTGCGAGTTTTGCACGTCAGAGATGTTTAAAAAAAATCTTAACGTTTAGCTAATCTTATGGTAATCTTCGCTATAATTAAATATTGACTTAAGGGATATAGTTATAATATAAAATTTATAATGTAAAAACTGCAATAAGAAATTAGGAAAAAATTTCAAG
>NW_017286077.1:0-227 GCF_001594075.2 Trachymyrmex cornetzi
GCTAAATTTTAAGATTTTATGGTTAAAAGTGTTAAGACCGAAGCATAAACCAGACACACATTAGTTCTAACTGACTAAACTAATTCTATTGATAGTGATTGATTAAAGAAATATGGATGTACGTACATTATTATAAAAATATTTTAGTCATTTTATTAATTTTTACTCTCTAAATCTGAATCAGTGGATAATCACCGATATCAGTGCCAAGTATGCCACTGGTAATC
>NW_017286078.1:0-227 GCF_001594075.2 Trachymyrmex cornetzi
TACAAATTTATAACCAAATTCCTTGATTTATTTTTACATCTTTAATAATTTAATATACCGAACATCGAGATGCTTCCGCGAGAAAAGGAAAAGAGAAAACGTTAAATGCCGTTCGGGTTTTATCAATTTTTTTATACTCGAAAGTGGAGATAATACTTAATGAACGCTCAATGAACGATAAAGTTTTGCTTATATCTTCTCTTTTTTCTCCTTTGATTACATAGACT
>NW_017286079.1:0-227 GCF_001594075.2 Trachymyrmex cornetzi
GACAGTATTACTTTACAACTACAATTGAAAAATAAAAATATAATTAAGGAAATTGTACAATAAAAATATAAATAAATAAGATGTATAAATAATAAATTGCATAATAATAATAATAAGAAATTGTATCATATTGTATGTTTTTATGCTTACGCTTACTTATGCTCTTACATATTAATTTACATACTTAACCTTACCTGGCCGGAGCAGATATGATGGATCGTTTCTCT
>NW_017286080.1:0-227 GCF_001594075.2 Trachymyrmex cornetzi
GCCATTCAGTTGCCTTGTTTGATACGTTGCTCGAGATTGCGCATGCCGCATCCTCTCCTTTTCGCAAATAAAATAGGTTGCCTATGCGATCAGCCACCATTTTAATGTTTCCATGGGTGTCCTTGATATATGCACGATGCTTAGTAAACAAGACCTGATGCTTTCTGTCGACTATTTTTGCGACTGATATGAGATTCGTGCGCAAGGTCGGTACGCATAGTGTATCC
>NW_017286081.1:0-227 GCF_001594075.2 Trachymyrmex cornetzi
AGCCTTAAGCCATAAGAAATGGGCGAATACAGTCGCTTATTCTTCTCGGATTCGACTGTAATTTGTCAAATTATCGCGCATGAAATACTGTAATATGTGTTAATTAATATATTATCTATATTTTCGTATGCAATATAAATTCAAGAAGCTCTCGGAAATGGAAAAATAAATCTCTTTTATCGTTTTTGTGAAAAAAGTGAGAAAAAAGTTCTAATTGCAGGAATAAA
>NW_017286082.1:0-227 GCF_001594075.2 Trachymyrmex cornetzi
ACCTACGGATGAATATCCGCGGTATATCGACGCTACGAGAACATCAATACAATAATTCCGACGAAAAAGTGCAAGTACTTAGTACGTGATTTCGTGTCTAGAATGGACGGTCAGAGAGATTTTTATTATTTACAGTTCTTAAGATGCTTAAATTAACATCGAGTTATTAATATCCTTTTAAGATGCTTATCCGGCATCGAAATTATTGAATTCATGCCTGTCGATTT
>NW_017286083.1:0-227 GCF_001594075.2 Trachymyrmex cornetzi
TGGCATTCTTCGCGATAAGATTTCAAAAAGTAACGTAAAGAAGAGCGGCACGCGACACGACTACCTGCTTGCACGAACGCTGGTAAAAGAATGACTGCGAAGTGCGAGGTAACTACGCGTAAACATGACGCGCCGCTCTGTGCCACCCCTTGCCGTCTCCCCCTCAAGGCCGCGCGCCAACCGTCTAATTGTCGAAATATTAACGCATATTATCAAGTAAAATAATA
>NW_017286084.1:0-227 GCF_001594075.2 Trachymyrmex cornetzi
GAACGGTGGTTCCTTCTCACAGTAGCGAATTTGAGAAGGTGCGGCGAGCATACGATAAATTAACCGCATTTACAAAGTTAGCATATTAATAATGTAAATCAAATATATTTGGGCGTCATAAACCTCTTAACGTTCGCTACGTGGACGTACTTCTTATAATCAATGCATTAATGTTTGGATGCTAAATGTACCGTGAGATTACTTCATTGAGAAAAAAATACTTCAAA
>NW_017286085.1:0-227 GCF_001594075.2 Trachymyrmex cornetzi
GTTTGTCAATTTAATTTGTGATATTACTATTCTAGTTTTGTTAAGAATGCGTTTGAAGAAAATAAAATTCGGCGCCTATTTTGCAAGATTGGTTATAAGTATATAAATTTACATCGAGAGAATTATTTAAGCATTAAGTTTCAGCTTGATTGTTTAGGACCTTAATTCCTATTTATTGTGTATTCACATTACGGTCTTAAAAGATACTGCGTTCAATAATGATCAAA
>NW_017286086.1:0-227 GCF_001594075.2 Trachymyrmex cornetzi
ATACATACTTTTTTATGTACAAAAAATTTGCCTAATACACTTTGTGATTGCTATATTGCATAATGCCCACATAGTTTAACATTTTTTTAAACAATAATCTACGGGATTATCAAAGTTAAGTGATTTATCTTGTTAATGTACCACTTTTGTCCCACGACAAATATTTTATAAGCTGAGAAGATAACTAATTATGAATAAACGATTAAAGTTTGGTAATGTTGTTTCCT
>NW_017286087.1:0-227 GCF_001594075.2 Trachymyrmex cornetzi
ATTATGCCGGGCAAGTCGACGGAGGACGCAGTGGTGGAGCTGCGACGCGCGGTCTCTGCCTCCCAAGGAAGGTACACTGTGGCGTTGCTCTTCGACATCTCGGATGCTTTTGATAATGTCTGATGGCCCTTAGTATTGCAAGGCCTGAAACTAAGAGAATGTCACAAAAATGTCTTCGAAGTTCTTCGAAGCTATTTCGATAATAGGCGAGTAAGCATATCAATAGG
>NW_017286088.1:0-227 GCF_001594075.2 Trachymyrmex cornetzi
GCGGATCCATCGGCTTACCGATTGGGGTCCTACTGCTCTATGCGGCTTTGCGTATGAAATGAGGAGAGTATCGCAATCCGGTGGGCGTAAGTCCCCAGTGCGCTGGAGTTAATGGTCCAAAATATTGATGATACATAGCTCTGGGCGATCCAAGAAGCGCGAGAAGGTGAGTAATGGCTGGGCCCGACCCGGAGCAGATGTTTTCAAGCGATCCGGGATCTTAATAA
>NW_017286089.1:0-227 GCF_001594075.2 Trachymyrmex cornetzi
AAATATGATTTTATATGCTTTCATGAAATTCGATTCACCGGAAGTTTTTAAAAAAAATTTTCAATACTAATAGAATTAATATAATCCGATTTATTCAAATAACTTGAAATCGCATAATCAATTTCATAACGAATATCGTTTGAATTTATTGAATTCTTTTCTAAAAGGCAATATTTGCAGCCGGTACCATTTTTATGACATTTAACGAATATTAGTGGGACATAAAT
>NW_017286090.1:0-227 GCF_001594075.2 Trachymyrmex cornetzi
GAGACCGATAACCTCGTAGAACATTATCAGTATTCTGAACGTCCAAAATAAATCGTGATGTAGTTCTGATTTTATTTTGTTTATTTGCTGTTCACTATCTTTTTCCGCAATAGAACTATCTTTATTTATATTTTTAATGGAGATTTTAATGACGTTCTGGAAAGTTGAATTCTTGGGCGAAGACATTTTTGCAATGGCTATCTTCTTCCTTAATTTTTTAATTCTTA
>NW_017286091.1:0-227 GCF_001594075.2 Trachymyrmex cornetzi
ATATTAATAAAATTGTCACCTAATTTAAGCTTGTATATTACCGTTACTGTCATTGTTTAAAACTTACCAAGCGTTTAAATTTTAATTTAAATAATTATCGTCTTGAATATTGTGAAATAATAATTTCTAATTTCACACAATTTTATCTGACTACAAATTATTATATATACAGGGTGTTAGTTAAGTATGTTCCCAAACTCAATAGAGCGATTCTTTGGTTTATTTCA
>NW_017286092.1:0-227 GCF_001594075.2 Trachymyrmex cornetzi
TGGTCCGCGTTTGACGAGAATGTTGGCTTCTGCATTTACTTGTTCATTATCCTCGCTGTCACTCTCATCTTCCGAGTCATCGATTGTATGTACTTTGGATCGGTTGTCTCTATCAGGTATATTGTCGCAGGCTTCATCGTGCTTTGAAGAACGATTTGGACCTATGATGATTTCCTTTTGATGCTTCTCATCGTCACGGAGCATGAATTTGCCGTTTTTGGTTTCGT
>NW_017286093.1:0-227 GCF_001594075.2 Trachymyrmex cornetzi
CCAATTAGATATTGTCATAACGTTTTACAAACAATATTAAAAAGTGTAAAAACTATAATCTCAACTATATCTTGAAAACTCGTAACATCATTCGATCATAGAAGATATATCCTTATCTCGTTATTCTTATAAAAACTATCGTAAAGTGTTCCCTCAAGTTGAATAGAGATATATATACCTCAGACCAGAAGACATCCAAATTTAAAGAGAAGGGGAAAAATGTGATG
>NW_017286094.1:0-227 GCF_001594075.2 Trachymyrmex cornetzi
GTTTTTAGCAATTTTTTTTACCTCTTCTTCTTTCCGCAACGAGTCTATTGCAATCCTCATCAATGTTTGTCGCGTATTCCGCGCTTCTATCCACGACAGAACAGTCTGATATCATGTCCGGATAGTCGAGTCTTCGCGATTCACAATTTTCATGAGGCGGTAAAAGCGTCTCGGCGATCGTTCCGGTTCGCAGCATCTGTTGAGATTCCAACGCGAATCTCCGCCGT
>NW_017286095.1:0-227 GCF_001594075.2 Trachymyrmex cornetzi
TTGCAATACGTGCAAAATTTTTCGACGGTGTTAATTCCGGCTGGCTTTTCAGCACGCGGCAAGATATATCGGTTCGCGTAGCGGCTCGTTCGGCATTCTTGTCCGCGGTGACCCGTCTTTCCACATTTGTCACATTGTATGGTTACAGTTTGACTGGGCCAGTTTTTTTATAACGATTCCCGAAATGCGGTTTTGAGGAAGGTCCCTTGACTCTTTCCTCCGCGCTC
>NW_017286096.1:0-227 GCF_001594075.2 Trachymyrmex cornetzi
AGCACTGGGAAGCGGACGCCGGGAAAACAACGGAAGCAAACGCCGACGCACCTTCCCACACGCTCGAAATCGCGATAAATTCGGACGCGGTCCTCACTCCGGAGGCTCCAAAACCAGTAAAGACAACGCCGAAGCCACGACCAAGGCCTCCACAATCGCCACCACATATCGCGCCCGTGCGCAAGCCTACGAGGCCCGCAATCATTACTAACAAGCCTCGCGTGGTC
>NW_017286097.1:0-227 GCF_001594075.2 Trachymyrmex cornetzi
ATTTTGTTATCCTGTTATATTATACCATATATTTTTTCAAGTACTATTTTATATTTAATATATGTTTTTAATTATTGGTTTCTTTGTATTATTTTATAGGGCAGACGCTATAGTACTGAAGATAAGGCATTTTGCCTTAGTTTGTATAAAAAATCTCCTGCGTGTTATAAGTTTTTATGTACCCACCTTGTCTGTCCATCCATAACAACTTTAAATTCTTTACTTTC
>NW_017286098.1:0-227 GCF_001594075.2 Trachymyrmex cornetzi
ATTTTGTTATCCTGTTATATTATACCATATATTTTTTCAAGTACTATTTTATATTTAATATATATTATTAATTATTTGTTTCTTTGTATTATTTTATAGGGCAGACGCTATAGTACTGAAGATAAGGCATTTTACCTTAGTTTGTATAAAAAATCTCCTGCGTATTATAAGTTTTTATGTACCCACCTTGTCTGTCCATCCATAACAACTTTAAATTCTTTACTTTC
>NW_017286099.1:0-227 GCF_001594075.2 Trachymyrmex cornetzi
TTTTATTTTTGATTTGTAAATTTATTTAAAAAATAATTCGATGATATTTCAAATTATAATAGAGCTGAATTTGACGTGCAATTATTTAATGTAGTAATTAAAATTTGATTAAGGATAATAAACAAAGAATTATAAACGCGTCTTTTTCATGGTTTGCTATTTTATTCAGTTGGCAGAGGTTTGCGTTTTTAAGAAGAATTGCGGTTTCAAGTTATTTCGTTAATATA
>NW_017286100.1:0-227 GCF_001594075.2 Trachymyrmex cornetzi
CTTCAATAGTCGGAAGCTCCGCGTTTACGCGCTATTATTGTCCCGGAAAAAAAAAACATTAAGATGTCACGCAAACGTCAGTCTCCCGGGACCGTTTTAAGTAAGGTAGGAGCGATGAAATCACAGAGCCAAATCGCGAGTATCCAAAAGGAAGACGTCCACATTGGATATTTCCCCTCGAACGATCTCCGTGCAGCGCCGAAGGATGCGGAAGTCTCGCGTTTCTT
>NW_017286101.1:0-227 GCF_001594075.2 Trachymyrmex cornetzi
TTACTTCATATACATATTTATCATTCTTATTCCTTAATAAAACTTTATAAACGCATTTTATAAATTATTGTGCCATTTTACGTCTTATTTATATGCATTATTTGTAAATTTTTTATGAGCCATACATACCCCCCCTCCCCCTATGAGTAGCCATATATCCCATCGGGATGATCCCGATTGACCACGTCTCGATTGGACACCACCAATCACAGCGACCGGTGCTTAGG
>NW_017286102.1:0-227 GCF_001594075.2 Trachymyrmex cornetzi
AAATAATAAAATAAAAAGTTATAAGAAAACAAATGAGAAATAACCATTAATATAAGATAAAAAGATATTACGATAAAATAAAATGAATTGCTTAGAAGCATAAACTGCCTTTTTAGTACATATATTTTCTATACAATATTCAAACGCTCATGTGTTATAAATAAACAGTATATCAACTCAAGGCTTATCAACGAGCTAATTATTGTCTATTAAATTTATTTCAATCT
>NW_017286103.1:0-227 GCF_001594075.2 Trachymyrmex cornetzi
TTTTTGATGGATATCGGAAAGCCACGTTTTCAGGCAGGTTTTTAAATTTTAATTCACACCATCCTGTTTGTCACAAGAGAGGCGTTGTTTATGGTATTGTAGACAGAATCATCCGGTTATGTCATCCTCGTTTTCATAAAGTTAATTTAATTAATGCTATCAATATTTTTTTGAATAATGGTTATCCAATTCAATTCATTTTTTCAGCGATTAATAATAGAATTAAG
>NW_017286104.1:0-227 GCF_001594075.2 Trachymyrmex cornetzi
TCGATAGAACTCATATTCAGAATTCCATCGGTCTAGCCTTTATTAAAAAAACCGAGAATTTCGTATACTCGGTACTCGGATGCCCGCAACTCGCTGACTCGCGTCAATACATTCGTGTCTCGCACTGCGCGCCCACATGGCGCGAGACATTACCGTGTCTCTTGATACATAGAATATACAATAAATATATGGTATATGACATATTTATATAATATATGTATGTAAAA
>NW_017286105.1:0-227 GCF_001594075.2 Trachymyrmex cornetzi
ACGAATTTGGAAGAAACATTTTGAAAAATTCGACATTCGGCTGTGAAATGTTTCAAAAACTTTCTTATATCCTTTCGAAAAATATGTTGAAGTTTATTCTGTGAAAGTTTAAAAAAAAAATTTATATTAGCTAAGATATGACGAGTCGAACACAAAAATGCGTCAAAATTTTTCCTTTTACTAGTTACTTTTTCCGTTTAAAACTTGAAGATAAAAAAAGTTATAAA
>NW_017286106.1:0-227 GCF_001594075.2 Trachymyrmex cornetzi
GGAGAGAGAGAAGGAGTTTGTTCGCCAACGGGCGCCGGCTGCATTTCAAACAGGACTAACTCCCTGCTTCTCGAGGTCTCTTGTTGAAGATTAAGTCGATGGCAGCCTCGCCATCGCGTGACTTTTCCTTTCTCGGCCTCTCTCTTTTCTCATCCTTTCCATCATTTTTTCCCTTCTTTATTTTTTTTACATGTGCAAACTTTCTTCTCGCTTGCCACAATAATAAC
>NW_017286107.1:0-227 GCF_001594075.2 Trachymyrmex cornetzi
ACAATGCTTGCAATTCGCTGTCTTCAAACTTTTTCGGTGGTTTTCCACGTTCTCCGTTTCTCATGTCAAAATCGCCACTTTCGAATTTTTTAAACTACTCAAAGCACTGTGATTTACCAAGAACATGCTCACCGTAAGCTTGGACAAGCATTCGATGCGATTCAGCAGCAGTTTTCTTCAAATGGTAACAGAAAATCAATGCTGTCCGCAAATCGTAGTTTCCAGGC
>NW_017286108.1:0-227 GCF_001594075.2 Trachymyrmex cornetzi
TCTTGCGATACCCGCTTGTACGAACAGTTGAAAATGTATTTCGCCAAAGAGAGCAACGCATCGCACGAAACGAAGAAGTGCTACATTAACATGTAAGTTTCAACGATCTAACGCAGAAAGAAACGTTTTTAACATTACCTATGTACACAGTATGGAGCATCGCTCGATGCGTTTACTGAGCAGGCGTTACAACCTGACGAATACGGGCTATAAATATTTGGAAATTG
>NW_017286109.1:0-227 GCF_001594075.2 Trachymyrmex cornetzi
TACAGGATTCCATACTATAGTTATGTGGAAAATTGAATTTTGATGAAATGAGTTAACTTACATAATGTAGCTTATAACATGACGAAAAAAAAAATATCATAAACAGGCCGGTTCTTATTTTAGCATAGTCGATTCTTATTTTAAGACCAGACTTAAGTAACATTTTAAAATGTTAATGCTCTAATTGGTTAATGACATTTTAAGACTAGACTTAAGACAGTCTTAAT
>NW_017286110.1:0-227 GCF_001594075.2 Trachymyrmex cornetzi
TAATAGCTCAAGCACGTCTTTTTCAAAAATCTGATAAAGGTATAAGGTTATATATAAATTTAGATATATCGTTATATTCTCTCTCTTTAAGTATTTGAAAACTATGTTTAACAGATGATAATGCTTGATCTGATATATAATAATAAAAATAAATCGTAAATGTCGTTTCGACTCCTGTATTGCTTTATCTATATTTTCATAACCAAAATGTTTTAACTTATGTCAAA
>NW_017286111.1:0-227 GCF_001594075.2 Trachymyrmex cornetzi
TAAGAATAATTCCTTGTATATGCTGTGCGAGGTCCTCTATAGGACGACCAGGTAGCTGTAAGCGGCTTTTAAAGAAATAACTCTAGTTTACCACACCTTGTTTATTGTACTTGTTCCCTTCGTGTTAGGTTTAACGAACGCTTCGATATGTTTCTCTTGCTCTGATGAAAAAAATTCTGTATTTCATAATATTTTTAAGAATTTTGCATAAAATATTTTTAAGAATT
>NW_017286112.1:0-227 GCF_001594075.2 Trachymyrmex cornetzi
CTTCGCCGACATTCGAACATCCTGCATACATATATGTATGTACATGTAGATCATATATATGTATGTACATTCATGTATTTATATCGGGTGTTCAAAATAAAGGGTTCCAAATTTTTATCTCGGAAACACGGCATTATTAAGAAAAATTGTTCAGATAAAAGGAGGTAGGATTAAAAAAAAACTATTATTGTAAAGAGTTCCATTTTTTAAAATCGATATGTCCTTAA
>NW_017286113.1:0-227 GCF_001594075.2 Trachymyrmex cornetzi
TGTACACGAAATCTCGTTTTTGCATAATTAAAGTTAACATATCGAAAAACGCAACCGTTACGATCAACGAGAACGCCTTAGGAGCGGAATACTCGGAGGCGAGCGTAAACGATATATCGGGTGTACACGAAATCTCGTTTTTACATAATTAAAGTTAACATATTGAAAAACGCAACCGTTACAACCAACGAGAACGCCTTAGGAGCGGAATACTCGGAGGCGAGCGT
>NW_017286114.1:0-227 GCF_001594075.2 Trachymyrmex cornetzi
GAGGTTGTTAAGAATCATAAAAAATTATATTTAATTTTCTTGAAAATTTTTGCATTTTATATATATGTATATGTGTATACAATTGACAGAATAAATTTGGCGAGAGCAGTTTATGCCGATGCCGACATATATCTTATGGACGATCCTTTAAGCGCCGTAGCGCCCCCATGTGGGCAAGCATATATTTGAAAAATGTTGTACCTGGCGAGCAGCATTTCATAAGTGGT
>NW_017286115.1:0-227 GCF_001594075.2 Trachymyrmex cornetzi
AATTACTAAAAATTGCAAAATAATAGTCTTGAATAATTTTTTACTCAAATACTATCAACTTTACAAAGAAACTGCAAGAAACAAAAATCATTTATTTTCCTCTCATATAGTTCTGAGAATTTTTTTAGAATTTTTTATTAACTTTTTAGTACTGTGTGTACGTGTGCATTTTCTTATTTTTACCAACATGAGAAAATACGATATTAAAAAATTCTGAAAAAATTCTG
>NW_017286116.1:0-227 GCF_001594075.2 Trachymyrmex cornetzi
AATTATATGTAACAATTTGAATTAATGTTACATTTTAATTAATTAATATTACAATTTAATTAATTAACAATTTAATTAACTAAAATAATTGTAGCATTTTCTACATTTATTAGATTTTTATTTCTTTAATTCATAATGAATTTTAAATTAATCTAATCTTTTTAATTCTCAATATAAAAAATATTCAATCAAAATATAAATAATATGTAATATGTACGTGTATATGC
>NW_017286117.1:0-227 GCF_001594075.2 Trachymyrmex cornetzi
TTAAGCCTCGCTTAAAATCAAAGTAACGTTGGTGCAATCGGGCCTAAGCGAATTATCTCTCTAAAATCTTTGGAATGAAATTCTAAAGAGTGACAAAAAGTGACAATTGAGATTCAGTGTTGAAGAAGAGTGAGCCAATTGTCAAGTTCTAAAAGATTTCACTGTTTAGAATTAGATTCCACATATAAAAAGATTTTAGAGACAGTATGTACGCGCAATCTTCAAAT
>NW_017286118.1:0-227 GCF_001594075.2 Trachymyrmex cornetzi
CTCCTTTTGTATGAGAGATGTCGAGTTTATATCCTCTTCAGGTGGACGATCGTCAGGTAATAGATCTTCAAATGGTTCGTCATCTGTCAAATATAATTTAAAATCCTCGTCCTCTTCGTCTTCCTCATCTGATTCCTATTTTAGAAATCGTTTCTGCATCTTTTGGATCATTAGGGTTCAAAGGCTTATGATGATTAATTATATTGCAATTTGCTTCTTCAAGATCT
>NW_017286119.1:0-227 GCF_001594075.2 Trachymyrmex cornetzi
GAAGGAAGTCCCGAACTTTGTGATACGCTAGAGTGAAATCAGACGTGGTCGTAACATAAATACCCGTAGCGCAACAACTACGTACTTCGGCGATGTGTAGTTACATTTTCGCCTTAAACACCAGGCCTCGCCGGACGGACGGGACTCTCTATTACCAAGGATGAGCGCGCGCGCGCGCCAGGTAGACACGGCCCTGAGGCAACACCGGCGGACCTCGATAAGCATTC
>NW_017286120.1:0-227 GCF_001594075.2 Trachymyrmex cornetzi
TATAGACGCAACAAATTAGACAAATTATGTGCTTAACTTTTAAGTGGGATGCTCAGAGTACAATAATTAAATTTATCTTTATATTTTTTAATTTTAATATGAATAGAATAGAGTTAAATTTACGTAAAAAGTAATAAACTTTAAGACTTTTGGACCATACTTTTTATTTTCTTTTTGCAAAACGAGATTTTTAAGAGAACTTAAACATCATGTAAAAATAAAAAATT
>NW_017286121.1:0-227 GCF_001594075.2 Trachymyrmex cornetzi
TTATTTCATATTTCTCACGGCAAACAGCCTTAACTTTTCACGGCGGACAGCCTATACCTCATTTAATCTCACGGCGGACAGCCGCCTACATTTTCCCGGCGAACAGCCTCGTTTCGCTCCGCGCTCTCCCTTATATTACCTGTGCTATCCCTTCTTTAGTGCACTCCTCTCTCTACACGACTTGCGCACTGAACGCGCTCGCAGCGTTAGCCGAATTCTTACCAACT
>NW_017286122.1:0-227 GCF_001594075.2 Trachymyrmex cornetzi
AAATTCAAATTTAAATCAAAATTCTAACTTAAGCTCAAATTTAAAATCTAAATCGACTTCTAACCTCAATACAATTTTTTCAAGCTCAGAATCAAATGAAACATCTTGTGTAGAGACAAACAAAAATTTTTGGTATAATAAAATAAAAGAACTTATCAAACTCAATCATTTGAATAATGAAGAACGTATGGCTGTTGAAGAATCAATAAAACGAAATGCAGATTGCT
>NW_017286123.1:0-227 GCF_001594075.2 Trachymyrmex cornetzi
ACCCTTAATACACACGTTCGATCATTCGTGTTCTGTTGCTTAATTTTCATCACTTTTACAAGTTTATATAAATTATTAAACAATTTTTACATATATTTTGACACACTGAGAGAAAAGATATAGTATTGATAACAAAAAAAAAGAGAATTATTCACAAATAGCCAATTATCATTGAATTACTTTGTTAAAATTACAAAATACAATATTTTTTTGTAAGACAAACAAAA
>NW_017286124.1:0-227 GCF_001594075.2 Trachymyrmex cornetzi
TTGGTCAATTTCTTATGGCTTAAGGCTTAAAACACCTATTGTAGATCCGAGGTCAAGCAAATGTTGAAAGTGGCCTATCTGTATCATAGTACAATCACTGTTTTATAATTTAATTTTCTGCTTTTCATTATATTGTAACGGAAAACTGATAATCAAATTAAACAATTTGTTCATCTGCAAGCAACGCATACTAATTTATTTTTTTCTCGTAAACGGATTATTTTATC
>NW_017286125.1:0-227 GCF_001594075.2 Trachymyrmex cornetzi
GATTCAGACCCAGTGCTCCTAGTAACTTGACTCTTTCACTGCCCCGAATTAATGCTAATCAATGCACTGCTCTGAATCAGTGCTAACCAATTCAATTGGCTTCACTTCGGAGCAAAGAATTCGGCTACAAAAATGGTATTGTTTGCGAATTTGATTACGAAACAATAAGTTATATTAATGAATTACATGTATTTTTATTTTTACCTAAATACCGATATATCTTACAT
>NW_017286126.1:0-227 GCF_001594075.2 Trachymyrmex cornetzi
AAATAGAAGCTGTAGATTAAGTAACATCAAAAGAGGTCTATCTGAGTACTTTAAGTATCAAAATAGGTCTAAAAGGTCTAATTGAGGTTGAACATAGGAGTAAAATTTCGACTCGGGCTATTCAATACATTGTATTATTTACTCATTATGAAATGTTACTATTAAATTTTTTATGTTTTATATTATGTTAGCGACATTATGTTATGTTATTTTTATTTTTATTATGT
>NW_017286127.1:0-227 GCF_001594075.2 Trachymyrmex cornetzi
AACTTAAGTGGTACGACAAGCCGCGACGAAAGCGCTATCCTGTGTGACGGTGGATCAAATATCCGGCGATACTACGTACGTGTGCTCGTCGGGTGATTCTACTTGTGGACGGTTCTTGTGGCTATCACAAACACCGTGCGTCAGAAATGATGACTGCTGAGAGATCATTTTCGAATCGATACGATATATATACGCGGTGTTTGTAATTAAATTTTTATTGCAATGCG
>NW_017286128.1:0-227 GCF_001594075.2 Trachymyrmex cornetzi
TAATAGTTTTGAAAGGTAAGTATGGAGAATATTTGATACAATGCAACGCATTTCACATGTCATGTTTCAGTTTGTAGCGTTTGTTGCTTGGTTGAAATTTATAATGTATATGTATTTTATTTAGTTTATAAAGCTCTTAATTACGATTTTAGAAGCAATGCTCGAACCTCACTCGCGTCTCGTTCAAGACTCCTGTTTCGTTTCGCATACTCTATTTTTCTTAAAGT
>NW_017286129.1:0-227 GCF_001594075.2 Trachymyrmex cornetzi
TCAGAGGTATTTGGCAGCATATATTTTTCTTAACCAATCCAAAGCGCCACAAACTGATGAAACATGATCTCGGTTGTCTGCATTTAACGAAGATTTATTTAAACGCTGGCTATCATATGCGCGGAAACACAATTACAGCGTAAATCCCGATTCAATGCGCGTCGCGCATTTTAATGTAATATATGTACATACGTTTCATTTGGGGAAGATATCACGGGGGTATTATA
>NW_017286130.1:0-227 GCF_001594075.2 Trachymyrmex cornetzi
ACAAGACAAATAAATTTTAAACTAATAATACGATTGCTAGCACTAAATCATCAAAAATCATGAACAAAAAGATGCCGTCTATGCAAGAGAAAAAAGCCAATGAGGGTTATAACTTCACAGACGCACTCGTCAAGAAAGAATCGTTGCTCCTTTCTGTTCCTATGCTGCCTTGCGCTTGACACTCGAGATAACGTCTCAGAATTGATTGCAGTTTATCTCCAGTGTAA
>NW_017286131.1:0-227 GCF_001594075.2 Trachymyrmex cornetzi
CTATCCCAAAAATCCCTATCCTTATTTCCCAACCCAGCTACATTCCAAAACGCTAATCTCACATCTTTCCCTTTCCCTCACCTCCCCCACATTCCACCCCTATCCCATCATCTTCTCTTTGTTCTCTACTCCCCCTACCCTCCTTTTCTCCCCTATCCCCCTCCTCACCCCCGCATCCTCTTCATCCCACTCTTCCCCCTCCCTTCCCCTTACATCGTCCCTAACCC
>NW_017286132.1:0-227 GCF_001594075.2 Trachymyrmex cornetzi
GTACAATCACTGTTGATCTATCGGCATTAATTTACAATTTCCCCTTTCACGACGAAAAGGCTCGCTTGTATAAACACTCGCCGGCACATCAGTGTTCGCGATACGAGTTGACGTGAACTCGAGATGCATTCCGGCACCACGCGACTTAATGGCTGTGTTCAGCAGAAAAAGCAGCTTTGCAACTGTTGTAAAATTCTTGAATATAATTGATTTATACATTTAGATTC
>NW_017286133.1:0-227 GCF_001594075.2 Trachymyrmex cornetzi
CAAAGACATTGAAGTAATATTTAAAATGTATTTAGTACAGTTCATTAATCCGGCTAAGTCCCTGGTCGCATTCATGCCGTCATGTCACAGAAATTCGGATTTGTTTATAATGACGGCGATGTCCTTGGAGTTTGCCCTGGGAGGGGGGGAGGGAGATAGACAAGCAGCGAATGTACCATTCGGAGTAAATCAGCCTTTGGTACGGGGTCACCCCGAAACAACTACTT
>NW_017286134.1:0-227 GCF_001594075.2 Trachymyrmex cornetzi
AATTCAGATGTTATTAATGAAAGTATAGGTAGACAGCAAGATTCAGGTAAATCAAAATCTATATCGATATCTATGTATACAATCTTAAGTGACTCAAGTGTACGTTTTAGTAATGTTGAAGGCGTATCAACTTTTATTGTAAATATACCTAAAGAAGATTATACGTCAATGATTATTTATAAAAAATATCGAAGAGTAGAGAAAAATCGACCTATATCTTATCGAGG
>NW_017286135.1:0-227 GCF_001594075.2 Trachymyrmex cornetzi
GTCAGTATTTTGCAACCTCAGCGCGGAGAATTTCGATCTTCTCATACGTAAAGGCGTCTTTTCATACGAGTACGTTGTCTGCGTTGAAAAATTAGAGGAAATCGAAATACTATGGCGTGAATCATTTTTCAGTTCGTTGACGGGCGATATAGTATCCGAGAGCGATTACACTCACACCGCGGGCGTATGACAACAATTTTCTATTCAAACGCTCGGCGAGTACAGTG
>NW_017286136.1:0-227 GCF_001594075.2 Trachymyrmex cornetzi
TCAATACGATGACGTCTGTCCATGTTCCGTAAGGATCCGAATATGCTGCTCCGTAACAATTTCTTTCGTTATCTGCATGTCCAGCCAAGGTGACCGGCCGAGTGATGGTATGATTAGATTTTAGTCCCATTAAATAGGTTCCTGCTATTTCGAAGCTTCCATAATTATGCATGCGTTGACATGCATCACGCGATACTTCTTCTATATACGAATATTTTCCATTAAAA
>NW_017286137.1:0-227 GCF_001594075.2 Trachymyrmex cornetzi
ATCAATTTGATGGTTTCGGTGTGATGTAGGAAGAAGGAGAAAATAAATAAGAATTTATTATATGTGTAAATACCCATTTTATTTATTATATATTAAATTAAATTTGATTAATTAGATAAATATTTCAATTAATTAGATACAATATTTTAAATATGTATGATACGAGATGAAGACTAATCTATGCATTTTAATATAATCTCTGGCTTACAACTTAGATCGCTGTTAAT
>NW_017286138.1:0-227 GCF_001594075.2 Trachymyrmex cornetzi
ATAAAAATCACGGATTAGCAAATGCGAACGCGAAAAGATACACACCGAAATAGACAAATAGTAGGTCGACGTCCGAGAAAAAAATGTAAGACAAAACTACCAAGGTAAACATAAGATAGATTGGAAAATTAGAAGCATTATATTTTAGTTATCGAAAACTACCAAAAGCTTAATCTACAATACAATCTTTGGTTCCTGTTTTTTTTTTTATACTTTTTTATCTCTTT
>NW_017286139.1:0-227 GCF_001594075.2 Trachymyrmex cornetzi
TAATACTCGAAAAATATCAGTATGGATTTAACTCCATACGATATCTATATTATAATTTGCACCGTGTAATTAATATTAACAGCGATAATATTAAACATCAACATGGTATGAATTTAACACCATGAGTTTTAAATCCACACATCAGGTGTTGCTATAAACACTAAGGGTTTTAAATTTACACCATATTGGTGTTTACGAATTATATAGATACATTGAGAAAAAAATTG
>NW_017286140.1:0-227 GCF_001594075.2 Trachymyrmex cornetzi
AAGCCTCAAGAATATTATTAAAGATTAATATAGTTTTTTTACCACAAACGGCCCTTTTCAGGCCACATAAATTGTAAACATAAAAACGGTCCTTTTCAGGACCAATTAATTTATAGAAAATTTAATAAATTTTATCAAACGAACACGCTAACATAAACCCTTCACCGGGCTACCAATTTTGCGGCCCGGGCACTCGGCTGACGAAGCGGTTAGCCCGAGGTGACGCG
>NW_017286141.1:0-227 GCF_001594075.2 Trachymyrmex cornetzi
GTACGGCCGGCACGGGCACCTAACGGCTAACGGTTTCGGATACGTCCGTGAAAGCAGACGACATGCGACTGTGACGTCAGCTTACGCATGCGCATGAACATTCCCATGCAAGAATAATTCCCACACGGAACATCACTGATTAACGCCGCTGCCCTCTCTACCTCGCACCGTTGAAGCGAACGCTCGTTCATACAATCACGAACACGGTCCGGGCGAAACCGCGAATT
>NW_017286142.1:0-227 GCF_001594075.2 Trachymyrmex cornetzi
TCGCTCTAAGTTCATACGACGACAAACGATACATCGTACCAAACTCGACGGAGACATTACCGTCAGGGTATTGGTGAATACATTTGTAAAAAAAAAGTATATATGTATCTATACATATAGTATGCTCCTATTACTATTATTTTAATTTATGCGTATCGGATGTCACTATTATATATTACTATTATTTTAATTTACACTTCATACATCATACATCATATGTTTTTACA
>NW_017286143.1:0-227 GCF_001594075.2 Trachymyrmex cornetzi
CATGAAATAGATATCTTACAAACTTTTCAATCAATGCCTTAATACTTTTATGCATAGAATAATGAATTCCCATAATCGAGCGTAGTCTGATTAATACCGCATCCAAGACTATTGAATAGTTATCTTAAGGCACAGTCATTCAGTTGAGTGTGCGGCGCCACGCGAGGGCGCAGCTGATGCTATCCACGCGATGGCAGCGCAGTTGTTCTCTCTCTCTCTCTCTCTCT
>NW_017286144.1:0-227 GCF_001594075.2 Trachymyrmex cornetzi
CAACATATCCAAAGCGCATTAAAATCGGTGAGGGACAGTTCCGACCGTTCCCTTGTAAGTGATTTAATTGTATTATTAATTGTGTTAAAAAGAAAATCTAAAGGATACCCATTATTTAATAAAGTGTCGTCTTCATTCTTCGCGTGACATCGTCGTCGCCACATACTCAGACGCCCACGTCGCACGAATTGCACGGGATTAACGTGCGCCACTTGACGATTTGACGC
>NW_017286145.1:0-227 GCF_001594075.2 Trachymyrmex cornetzi
CGTAAATTATTAAATAATTGTTATTAAATAACAATTATTTAATAATCAAGTTATGTTGAAGAAAGTTAGAGAAACATGCTTATAACAATTATCGATATAATCGTCTAATTTTTAATAAACAAGGTAGTATTTAGATAAATTAAAAATAATGAATAATCAAATGGTACGAGGTCATAAAAATTAAATTCAGACGATTATATCTAGTCTAGTCCTACATTAAAATTGGC
>NW_017286146.1:0-227 GCF_001594075.2 Trachymyrmex cornetzi
GACTCCAAAACCGAGAGAGCGACAGACAGAGATGTTTACAGTACGACGGTTCGCGACTGACTCACTATTAGTACGGTAAGGGTTAAAACGAACGTAACTTTATCGTTAAATGGAGATTTTTATGAGCACTATGAAAATCTGCGAGTACTTTCAATCATATATGGTAATATAAAAGAAATGAATAGAATGATTTTAATATTTGACTGAATTATTATACAAAGTAACGG
>NW_017286147.1:0-227 GCF_001594075.2 Trachymyrmex cornetzi
TTTTTTATACTTGATTATTTATTACGTTGCAATTTTTCAAATTCTCATAAGGAGGTGGTGGTGTTTTATATTGCTTGTAAAGTAATAAGTATACCATTCTGTTGACGTGTCTAAATCTCTTCGCAATAATTTGTAAGGGCAATGATAACGAATCGTTCATGTATGCATATAACAACGGAATCCGTTGTCACGCCGAGCGTCTCGCAATTTGCGAGGCATAATAACTT
>NW_017286148.1:0-227 GCF_001594075.2 Trachymyrmex cornetzi
CCATAACATTTTAGATTCATTCTTTTTCTTCAATTATTATTTTTTAGTCATTGAAATAAAACAATCTAATGGGAAGAAATGACTAATTTTTTATGCAAGTAAGCAATAAGCTTGCTTACCGCAAAGTTGCTTCATCGAAACCCAATACTTTTCCTAAGCCTCCTCCTCCTCCTCCTCCTCCTCCTCCTCTTTCTCACAGAATTGTCAAGCCTGCTTCTCGTCTCTCT
>NW_017286149.1:0-227 GCF_001594075.2 Trachymyrmex cornetzi
TACATTACATAGAGGGCCATAGCATGCCACATTCTTGAGATATAGGAGTTGTTCGTTTTAAGCTATGGTTTCTATCCTATCGTTGGACATAATGTGTATAAATTATGGACACGAGCGAGACAGAGACTATCTCGAGAGAAGACATTGAGTTTCTAACTATACATTAATTTTGTACGTAATTATGTTGTCGGGAAAATTGCAGATACTATTTCAAATTTTACAGAATC
>NW_017286150.1:0-227 GCF_001594075.2 Trachymyrmex cornetzi
CAGTGAAACGCTTCTTATTCCTCTCAGGAAACTCATTGGCATTGCTTCTCTTTATATCTGTTTTCCCACTTTCCTTATAAAGTCCTTTGATTTTTTTCATGTAACATGCAGCCGCTGAGAACGTCATTCTTAGTTCTCTTAAGTACACAAAAACGCAGTCTTATATCTAGCTACATTGTAACGACTAGCGTTACAATGTTATACTCATTTTTTCTCAAAAGTGATTA
>NW_017286151.1:0-227 GCF_001594075.2 Trachymyrmex cornetzi
ATAAAGGACTTTATTACTATCGAAAGAGAAAAAATTTGGAAACTGGTTCTTATAAAGCATTAGTAATTAAAGCATATGCATAACTAATTGATCAAACGGAATAGTAAAAACCAAAAATTAGAGAAGCACACACGTAAAAAATAAGGTAAAAACGTTGAACAATCTTCATATGTATAAGGTTATATTGCATAACACTGTTTTAGATAAAAACTTAGTTCAATTTTACT
>NW_017286152.1:0-227 GCF_001594075.2 Trachymyrmex cornetzi
CAAAGTTAGATGTTGGCATAATAAGTTTTAAATAAATTTTATCTCAGATATGACTGTTGATTACTTTCGATCTTACAACATAATAATCAAAGTGAAATAAAATTATTTCGCCTAAAATAAATCCTGACTAAGGTAATATTTTTCACAATAAGTTTTCTTTACATGTTTTAAGATGCTAGTAACATTAAATCGAAAATCTTATAATTTAATTTGGAGGAAATTATTAT
>NW_017286153.1:0-227 GCF_001594075.2 Trachymyrmex cornetzi
GCGACCGGTGCTTAGGAGCTTTGTAGTGTCAAGCGCTGTGAGTGGCTCGTGTCCAATTGAGCCTTGTTCAACTGGGTGCCACACTTCTACAATAAACCGCAAGTCAGAACATCAGAAGTCTTATGCTGGATTTACACTGCATCCGATTTGCGCAACCAATCAGAAAACAGAATTCCGATGATACGAAACAAAATCCATCGGAATCCTGTTTTCTGATTGGTTGTAGA
>NW_017286154.1:0-227 GCF_001594075.2 Trachymyrmex cornetzi
CTGAAAAGGGGTCTTGCCCAGAAGGAGGAGAAAGCTTCAGTCCGGGAAACGGGTCCCAGAAAGTCCAAGCTCTAATAAAACTGACGCAGCAGCGCAGAAAGGGAGCAAGAATTAGTCGGGAGCCCAGAATTCCTTGAAGAAGACTCTTCATAAACTTTGGAGTTAGAGAATTGTCGGGACGACAATTTTTCAGAAGGGGGACAGTGTTACGCCCATGCTCCGTCGCA
>NW_017286155.1:0-227 GCF_001594075.2 Trachymyrmex cornetzi
CGAAATCTCTGAGGATGTGTCGAGGTTCTATTCACTACCAGTAATATTCGGCATCGTTTATCTTTTTCTGTCACTTATATATAATGGTTACCGTTTTCTCGCGATTCTGTTGAGGGCTAATAATATCTCAAACTTAGATTATTCTCATATTATTTATGAAATCATCTGGATAATATTTCGGATTTATCCCATCTTTCTCCTCACCAACAGAATTACCAGGACTTTAA
>NW_017286156.1:0-227 GCF_001594075.2 Trachymyrmex cornetzi
ACATTTCGTGGTTCGTGATCTTTTTGCCGCGTGATTTTATAAAATCCGTTTTCAACATTTCGCTGATTGCAATAACCTATAAGTTTGCAAAACTTTATTAACTCAGGTTAGTTAGGAGTATGGGCGATATCAGTCACGCGGATATGATGCCCGCCGACACTACTCGACTGGCCGCTGATTCCGGCTTCAGCGAATTGTTGAGATCGGCAGAGCAATTGTCTGCAACC
>NW_017286157.1:0-227 GCF_001594075.2 Trachymyrmex cornetzi
TTAAAATTAGGCCAATTTTTAGCCAGTGGTGGAATGGTTTTCCACTTAAATTAATTATGGAAACTGTTTGTTGAATCTTCTAAAAACAGATAATGTCAATTATTTGTTCACCAGGTTCGGGGAAAGTTATGAAAATCAGAATTCATTATTGGTTGTTGAAATAGTCGTATAAAATATTTTTTAAGCTTTGGACAATTAATATGTCTGCACAAAATCAATTGCATGTT
>NW_017286158.1:0-227 GCF_001594075.2 Trachymyrmex cornetzi
GTCTATAAGATTTTGGGTCCTTCTCGTCCTTACCCTCGCCTTTCAGAAGGACTCGTAATGAGCCCTCCTTCCAGATCGTGGGAAAGACGCCCCACTGAAGGCACCCATTGAACACTCTTAGGAATTGTTCAGGGATTCCTCTTACCGATATTTTTAGAACTTTGACTTCTATTAAGTCCATGCCTGGGGCTTTGCCATCTTTAAACGTTTTGGTCGCTATGGCCAGT
>NW_017286159.1:0-227 GCF_001594075.2 Trachymyrmex cornetzi
TAGTGAAAATAGGCAATGTACAAAAAAACAGCCGGTAACAAATCTTTTTTTTTCACTAAAAAAAATTACCACTTTAGCTTGATTTGATGGCCCCTTCGATTCACAGAAACGGTATGGCACTTACCTTCCGATTGGTTTTTTTGACGTAAACTATCATTAGAAATATATGCCAGCCGGTAACATATTAGGAAAAAAACAAAAAATTTTTGACAACTTCAATCACACGC
>NW_017286160.1:0-227 GCF_001594075.2 Trachymyrmex cornetzi
TCTTTGTTTCATGAATATCATTTAAATCGCAACGCAGCTACGTAAGCAACAGAATTCGTCGAGCTTATGTTTTTGTTTGTTAGCCTATCAAGAAAAAAAAATCAAAGTATACGCGCTAGGTCGCTGACTTTGTTTACACTGTGCGCTTAGTCCGCGAATTATATGATGAGGTGTCTTTGGCTACGTTTACACCGTACATTTAGGTCGCGTCCTATACAATGCCCTTG
>NW_017286161.1:0-227 GCF_001594075.2 Trachymyrmex cornetzi
TAAACTACTTTATATGTAAAAACTAACTTATTCCGTTGAGACCTAATTTTCCATATAATTAGTACCTGCGTCTTTTACAAGGAATGAGAAATCTTTCCTCTTTCGGTTTTCAGGAGACCTTAATTTTCCTATCTCTGTCGTAAAATAAGGAGTGACGGAAAAAGAGAGAGAGAGAGAGTATCCGAGCGAGATGCACCGTGATGCATTGCTGAGGGTGTTCGTAACCT
>NW_017286162.1:0-227 GCF_001594075.2 Trachymyrmex cornetzi
AAATCACTATTCGGCTATATATAATTGCTGATATACGGTCAAACCAAATATTAAAAAAGAAGTAAATAAAACTAAACGGACAAAAAAAATTGAGGACATGAATATCTCATATTTGAGATATTCATGTCTTCAATTTTTTTTGTCCGTTTAGTTTTATTTACTTCTTTTTTAATATATTTGAGAATTGTGCATACATTATTATAGTACTATGAACTATATTAAAATAT
>NW_017286163.1:0-227 GCF_001594075.2 Trachymyrmex cornetzi
GCTTGAAGTGTGCGCAACCTAATTACCCTTAATTAGATAAAGCACATTTAAAAGACCTATAAAGGTATACTGCGTCTAGAATTAAGTAAATTGCTTTTAATTCGAGCGTAGATCAATTTAACAATCTTGAATTTTTTCGATATGGTCCCAAAGATGTTGCGTACCTATGTAATCACGTTTAATGAATCATATCAATAAATCGTTACATGGAATTAGTGAACTATTGC
>NW_017286164.1:0-227 GCF_001594075.2 Trachymyrmex cornetzi
CTTGATCCAATCTATGTCACCACTGTGTTTCGGTAACATTTTCCGAGACACCCTGTATACATATACATATACACAACAATATATAATATCAAATAAGATATTATATATAACTCTACTTAAATTTGTATAGATATAATCATATCTCCGGGAAAAAAATTGTCTATACATAATCATATATAAGTATATGTGTACAATTGTATAATAAATATATAACTATATAAAAAATT
>NW_017286165.1:0-227 GCF_001594075.2 Trachymyrmex cornetzi
ATCCAGCACAAAATGTATTACACAGTTTAATTTGTCAATCAAAGAGTTCATTCTCAGATTTAGGTTTTTTTTTCGTTAGAAAGAAGTTTCTTGAAATTTCTTTTAAAAATACTCGAGCTAGTAACATTATACTTAAAATAAGATTTAATAAAAAATAATAAACCTTAACTTCAATAAGTGAAAATATTAATATATATACACTGGATACAAAGTATAATAAAAATTGT
>NW_017286166.1:0-227 GCF_001594075.2 Trachymyrmex cornetzi
ACTAGAACCTAACCTAGACTATAGTCTAGGGGCGGCAAGTTTAGGGGGACGGTATTTTTTGAAAAGAAGTTCTAAAAAATAACCATTTTTTGCTACGCGAATGATTGAGCAAATTTTTCATTGATTATTAGAAATTTGCTCGCGTCGCATGCTTTTATTATAGTTTCTACTCATTTCAACAAACGCATGGGATCAAAAAAACGTACACAGGTGTTCCAAAAAGGTCG
>NW_017286167.1:0-227 GCF_001594075.2 Trachymyrmex cornetzi
TATACCTGAGGAATTAGTTGTCAAAAGTATTGAATTGAGATGGAATGCCATTTCTAGTAATACAAGGATTCCGAGAAATGAATTCTTAAAAGCCATCTCTTTAATTTTCAATTCCACGTATTTCAAATTTGACGAACTTTTTTTCAAACAAATTTTTGGTATGGCCATGGGTTCTCCTCTGTCTCCTATCTTAGCAAACATTGTATTACAGGACCTGGAAAGAGATG
>NW_017286168.1:0-227 GCF_001594075.2 Trachymyrmex cornetzi
GAGAATTCAACGACGAAGGCGGAAGGACAATATGGCGGCGTGGCGAAAGTCTACTGCGCAGCGGCCGTGTGGAACCCGTAGCGTGACGCGCATGACGTAGGCCTACGTCGCAGTGACGTCGCTGTGACGTAGACCTACGTCATTCGCGTCACGCTACGGGCCGTTGCGCAGTAGACTTTCGCCACGCCGCCATATTAGCCATATATCGTCCTTCCGCCTTCGTCGTT
>NW_017286169.1:0-227 GCF_001594075.2 Trachymyrmex cornetzi
CATTAATTCTATTAAAGACGTACCAATTTCCATCATTCTTAAACTAATAGTTAACGCATTTTTTCACTGTTTCCAAATCACCCAATTCTTCGGTGGCTATCGAGAACTCCGATGATTTCCTACACAATAACCCATTGAGATTACTATAGTTTATCGTCATTTTCTTATCATATTCTAAGCAAACATATATCAATTAGTCAATAAAATAATTTATAAATTCAAGATAA
>NW_017286170.1:0-227 GCF_001594075.2 Trachymyrmex cornetzi
TCTGCATCGCATTGTGACTGGGGACGAAAAATGGGTTCATTACGATAACCCCAAGCACAGAAAGTCATGGGGAGTTCCCGGCCATACTTCCACGTCGACGACCGAACCGAATATTCACGGCTCCAAGGTCATACTCTGTATTTGGGGGGACCATCTCGGCGTAGTGTATTATGAGCTGTTAAAACCGACTGAAACAATCATAGACGATCGGTATCGAACGCAATTGA
>NW_017286171.1:0-227 GCF_001594075.2 Trachymyrmex cornetzi
TGGCATTAGTTAAAGAAAAATTTGTTAAAATTTATTATATTGCTCTCTCAGTGTAACATGCTCAATTAAGAAATGCAGGAGAGACATTTTGGAAACGTTATTATTAGGATATTGCATATTCTGTATATTCCTAAGCTTTGAAGGTCTGTTCTGTATAGGACAGAAATGACTTGAACGCGAACGGAAATTGTTTAAACGATTATTTTTGCGAGCATCTCAAAATAAGT
>NW_017286172.1:0-227 GCF_001594075.2 Trachymyrmex cornetzi
CTTAGTGTTCTCATGATTATCTTTCAATGCATAATTCTACAAATCGTAGCAATTCTGCTGAAAGTTTGCCAAAATTAAAAATTTTATTTTAAGAAATAAAAAAAATAATATTCTGTACAATATATTGTATCTGTTTTTTACAAATTTTTTTATAAGAAATTAATATTTTGTACAAAATATTAATTTCTTATAAAAAAAATTTATAAAAAGTAGGTAAATGCAGTCAC
>NW_017286173.1:0-227 GCF_001594075.2 Trachymyrmex cornetzi
TTTACCTTTGATAAAATTGTCAGACTTTTATGGAATTTAATTGAGGACATTTTTTGAATTTTTCTTATTCTAAACTCTTTCTGAAAATATTTTTTCTTTGATCTTTTTTTTGATAATACAAATTGTTGATAGTCGGTTAACAGTAAGTATTTATATCTACATTTACACGTACAAGTATATTGGTATATATTTTCACGTGTCTTGTCAATTTTTATAAAGTAAAATCA
>NW_017286174.1:0-227 GCF_001594075.2 Trachymyrmex cornetzi
CTCTTTTTCAAGTGGTGCCTTCTTTTGAAAACGATCCTTGATAATTTTATCTTTCCATCGTGTGTATACGTAATATAAAACGCATTTGCAGCTGTTAAATATTTACCGACATGGATTTTATTGAAATGATAATCAAGTTCAAACGACGTGAAAGGCGAGGACCGTTAAATCAATCATGATCTGATTTCCAAGTCATAAAGATGAACACGTCTCTCAGCGTAGGTCAG
>NW_017286175.1:0-227 GCF_001594075.2 Trachymyrmex cornetzi
TTCTTCGGGTAAAGTAAATGGAATTTCTAATTTCTCTTAGCACGTTCGCCGGTCTTTGCTCACCTGAGCGTGACACTTCAAGGGTTATCGACGATTCGCGCGTTTAGGGCGGAAGCGATTCTCACAAAGGAATTTGATAATTATCAGGATATTCATTTGTCCGTATGGTATATCTTTATCTCGACCTCGCGCGCCTTCGGTTTTTGGCTGGATGTTTTCTGTGTACT
>NW_017286176.1:0-227 GCF_001594075.2 Trachymyrmex cornetzi
CTAGTTTGCCGTATAAAGTATTGGCAATTACAGTGTTTTTGTGAGTGTCACATCGAGTGTTACGGAATTGACTCAACAATCCAAAAAAAGGTAACGGGTTCAATTGAGTTTTATATATTACTATGTCGTATACGAAAAACATCTATTTTAGTCTTTAATCAAATTGTTTATTAAAATAATTTAGAAAATTATACGACTCGGAAAGTTGTATTAAGAGAATTCAACAA
>NW_017286177.1:0-227 GCF_001594075.2 Trachymyrmex cornetzi
TCACTTTTTCGCGATCTGTTCTGGAATTATTTTATTTCTACATTTTTTGAATGTCTTTTTCTTCATGGAAACTGAAAATTATCCTATCACAACGAAAAATTGGTACTTAAAATACAGAATAGAATTTTTATTCACATAGTTACGAAATTGTTATCAGTTATAGGTACTTTAATCATTTAAAAACTAATTTAGATTTGTTAAGCCAATTCTAAAGAATAAAGATTTTA
>NW_017286178.1:0-227 GCF_001594075.2 Trachymyrmex cornetzi
GTTTTTGAGAAGGGTTACACGCCAAATTGGACCACCGAGGTATTTACAATCGTTAAGGTGCAATGTACCAATCCCGTAACCTATCTACTCGAGGACTATCGCGGAAAATCCGTCGTTGGAAGCGTTCTACGAGCACGAATTGCATCGCGCTACTCATCCAGACATGTATCTCGTGGAGAAAGTACTGCGCAGGAAGGGAGACAAGGTGTACGTCAAGTGGTTGGGAT
>NW_017286179.1:0-227 GCF_001594075.2 Trachymyrmex cornetzi
ATCCGTTAATAAATCAAACTAATCAAGACTCCTTACAAATCAAAGAATTGGAAAGAGTAAGGGTAAGAGTAAGAAATATTTCCCCTTTTTCATTTTTTCTTTCTTTTTCTTTTTTTGGTTAATCCTAGCATTTAAATTCTCGATATAGGGAAGCTCACCATGAGAGGATAACTTTTAGTTTATATATGTTAGTTTGTGTTTGCTCTGAGGAAGGCTCAAAAAGTGAG
>NW_017286180.1:0-227 GCF_001594075.2 Trachymyrmex cornetzi
ACAGTATGGAGCATCGCGCGGTGCGTTTGCTGAGCAGACGTTACAACCTGTCGAATACGGGCTACAAGTATTTGGAAATTGGAATCAGCGTTGGTCCGCCAAGTTACGTGGAGATCGCCCTGGGAGACAATCGCGGACACGAACTGTCGCTGTCTCTCGAAACATGGAAGGGCCTCTACGAGCAGCGTTGGAACATTTACAAAATGCTGCGCAACGAATACAAGGAT
>NW_017286181.1:0-227 GCF_001594075.2 Trachymyrmex cornetzi
GCTTTTAGAACATGTTCTTTAGAACATTTATTATTGAATAAATCACAATTTTGTTGTGCAACTATTGTGTAATAATTGAAGATAAATGATCGTATATCGGAATTCATGGATATACTTTATTATTTTTGTATAATATTTGCACATTTTTATTCGGTATTTTTCAAATACTTATTCACAAACAATAACTAATCTATCTTCAATTATTACTATTTCCAAAACATATTAAT
>NW_017286182.1:0-227 GCF_001594075.2 Trachymyrmex cornetzi
ACATTTTGCATGATCCTGACGATATGAAACGCGCATTTTTCGTATTCTAAACTGTAAAATCGTTGGAAAGCAAAATAGAAATATAGACAGACGGCGATTTACAAATAGGTTCACTAAATAGGAAGTCTAAAATTAAAAAATTCAATACGTATGGCAAAATCTGTCTGGCGTTTAATCCTCTTTGGTAGTTCAATCCCTTGAATTAAATAGATATCTAATATCGTGTT
>NW_017286183.1:0-227 GCF_001594075.2 Trachymyrmex cornetzi
AATTAAAGCTACTCAGAAAAAGAAATTTTACAATTAAGGGGATGGGAGGAATAAAGGCCTAATTACAAAATTAAACGTTCTGTTAGATAAACTTGGTGAGGATGAAATCATAGATTCATCATACATATCACAATTAAATTCTCCTTCATCAGTGACGGCAGGATCACAAATGGACCAAGCTTCGTTATCAAATGGATTTGATAAATATGGTAAAAGAAATGATTTGT
>NW_017286184.1:0-227 GCF_001594075.2 Trachymyrmex cornetzi
ATCTCATATGTCAATCTGTTTCTATTATAAACCTGAAATCTACCGTTTCAGTAAAACTTTTAGACTAATTCTATAATGTGCTTTTTGTTTCCTGTTTTTTGCTGTTTGTCTCATATCTTCTTTTTAAGTCGAGTCTTATCAAATTGATTATTCGAAGACATAACAATTATTGTTTTACTTTTTGAAAACTAAATAATCTCAAAATTGCCAATCTATTGTGAAATATA
>NW_017286185.1:0-227 GCF_001594075.2 Trachymyrmex cornetzi
ATCATCACCCTTATCCGCTCATGGACGTTTTTTTGGACATGCATGAGGGCTTCAATGCGCTTGTACGATCGCATGTTTCGCAGCATTAGACGCGCCACTATGCGATTCTTTAACGCTAATACTTCGGGACGTGTACTCAATCGCTTTTCCAAAGACATGGGAAAGGTTGATGAGATGCTGCCCGCTGCGTTTATTAACTGTCTTCAGATCGGTATAGCGCTGCTGGG
>NW_017286186.1:0-227 GCF_001594075.2 Trachymyrmex cornetzi
TTTTAATGGAAAATATTCGTATATAGAAGAAGTATCGCGTGATGCATGTCAACGCATGCATAACTATGGAAGCTTCGAAATAGCAGGAACCTATTTAATGGGACTAAAATCTAATCACACCACCACTCGGCCGGTCACCTTGGCTGGACATGCAGATAACGAAGGAAATTGTTACGGAGCAGCATATTCGGATCCTTACGGAACATGGACAGACGTCATCGTATTGA
>NW_017286187.1:0-227 GCF_001594075.2 Trachymyrmex cornetzi
AATCGCAATCAATTTTAATATAAAATGCAATTATTATATTCATAATTACTGTTAAAAATAATTACAAATGAATCCTGTGTATAAAGATATCATTTATCAGATTTCTTTAGTCTTTTACTTTGTAGTTTTCTACTTATTGTGAAAGTAAATAAAAAATTATCAATTTTTTTTTATAAATAACATGATCTTCTGTTCTGTTAGTCTCATAAGATATAACTTATAGATAA
>NW_017286188.1:0-227 GCF_001594075.2 Trachymyrmex cornetzi
AGACCAGATGAGCAGAGTATATTTCCAATTGTACAAGATAGTCTTAATCCCGAACTACGATCCCAATACGCACGTCAATTAATTAAGTGGGAGGTGAATGCTGTAGGTTTGAGATAGATACTGAATTATTTGTCGATACATATAACTAATAAATAGATTTTTGTATACAGAAATATCTAAATCTTACATAATACAATAGTGACTCTAATAACACACTTTATCCGGGA
>NW_017286189.1:0-227 GCF_001594075.2 Trachymyrmex cornetzi
CTTTTTTATGCGCGTTTTAAATTCTTCGAATAATTTTGTAAGATGTAATTCCGTTTGAGTAACGAATTAGTGTTTTTCTCGAAATTAATAAATCTGTAACAATGAAAACATTAGAGCTTAATCTTTTGAGAACCGGAGCTTTCTAACAAAGTAACTTATTATCTTGCTAAGAGCTCATTTTTTTAAAAAGATCTTGTTTCTTTGAAAATCTTCCTCTCTAAGGGTTT
>NW_017286190.1:0-227 GCF_001594075.2 Trachymyrmex cornetzi
TTGATTTTAAGAATTTTTTTCAATTGCCGTATTTATTATACGTATACATTTTATGAAATAATAAAAAATATTTTAATGTCGAGTAGTATAATTCGTATAACTTATTTGGTTTTCTTATGGAAGATATTTTTTATAATTCCTAATTATTATTAATCACAATGCATTGACTTTAACCTAAACTTTTATAACTTATCCATACGTAGTAACTGGATTTTATACCAGTTAAA
>NW_017286191.1:0-227 GCF_001594075.2 Trachymyrmex cornetzi
AAGGAGCCAGGATACACTGCAGTCGTCTCAGGAGAGGTGCTGCATCTAATCAAGTGCGTTCCGATAGAGTGCAAATTGCGACACACGAATCAATGTTACAACGAACTCCCAGTGTCTCACAACAATGCTTCAATGTTTTTATAACCACGCTCGAGAATCATTATCAAAACGGGTACAGTGCGTGATTGCAACGAGATATTACCAGTGATGTACAAGATACATGGCAC
>NW_017286192.1:0-227 GCF_001594075.2 Trachymyrmex cornetzi
AAGGAGCCAGGATACACTGCAGTCGTCTCAGGAGAGGTGCTGCATCTAATCAAGTGCGTTCCGGTAGAGTGCAAATTGTGACACACGAATCAATGTTACAACGAACTCCCAGTGTCTCACAACAATGCTTCAATGTTTTTACAACCACGCTCGAGAATCATTACCAAAACGGGTACAGTGCGTGATTGCAACGAGATATTACCAGTGATGTACAAGATACATGGCAC
>NW_017286193.1:0-228 GCF_001594075.2 Trachymyrmex cornetzi
TGGTTATGAATAATGTGTACGGTGTACGTGATAAACTTCTTGGTCGCTTACAAGATGCAAGTATAGACACTGTTAATACGAGTAACACGTCCCTGAATAGTTCTGCATCACTATATGAGGAAAATATAGGACCTGTAAATTTTATAATAACGGTGCCAAATAATTAGTTTAATGAGTTGATTGTTTTCAAATCTTACAAACGTGCACAAGGAAAAAAAATGCGACATA
>NW_017286194.1:0-228 GCF_001594075.2 Trachymyrmex cornetzi
TGGTTATGAATAATGTGTACGGTGTACGTGATAAACTTCTTGGTCGCTTACAAGATGCAAGTACAGACACTGTTAATACGAGTAACACGTCTCTGAATAGTTCTGCATCACTATATGAGGAAAATATAGAACCTGTAAATTGTATAATAACGGTGCCAAATAATGAGTTTAATGAGTTGATTGTTTTCAAATCTTACAAACGTGCACAAGGAAAAAAAATACGACATA
>NW_017286195.1:0-228 GCF_001594075.2 Trachymyrmex cornetzi
ATTGGTACAATGTAAAAATGATGTTTTTATTAGATATTCGCTTCGCTTTTCTAAGTTCGATATTTCTTTTGTGATTGATTTTTGTATACTACAGACAATACCTGTATTGTTTATAATGCAAATGGAATCACTACGAAAAACAAAGCTGCGACTCTGCTCACTATATTTTTTTTTATTAAAAATACGTTTTTGAAAAGAATGTTCGGCAACGGTACCAATACATCGTGT
>NW_017286196.1:0-228 GCF_001594075.2 Trachymyrmex cornetzi
TCCCAAGTCTGAAGCAGAATCTGATATGTAAAATTGTAAAATTGTAACAATATGTAGTGAAGAAACTATTCTCAAAAAATGTGAGTAACTCACCTCAAACAGACGTCAACCATGTCATTAAGCTTTGGCAAAAATAAATTCTCTAATTAATAAATGCTACATACACATCATCTATCAAATTGAAGTATTTTACATAAACTAATACTTATGCGTATCTATTCCCGCGCT
>NW_017286197.1:0-228 GCF_001594075.2 Trachymyrmex cornetzi
ATAGTCGTGTTCCAATTAATATGTTTGCGATGTTCTGCAATCCTTGTTTTTAATTGTCTGCCCAACATAGGATGCATCACATTCATTGCAACAGATCTTATAGACAACATTACATTTTTTTTATTGTTCTAAACTATATCTTTCTGCACTTTAATGTACTTGTTTAGCTTGTTAGTGCTGTGAAATGCAATTTTGATGTTATTATTGTGCATATGTTTGAATTTATCC
>NW_017286198.1:0-228 GCF_001594075.2 Trachymyrmex cornetzi
CAGAAATATGATACAAGTATAAATATGCGTACAATATTAAGAATCTTTATTTTAGACCGCATATGTAAGAAACATAATCAATACTAGAGAAATGCCTATTACGGTCCAAGCTGGATCATCACTGCCTTTAAATAATTCAATCTTGAATTACTAATATACACTATATACTTGATGCATATATACCATATTGTCTTTTAGAACTGCGTGCCGAATTGTTTTTCCGGACTA
>NW_017286199.1:0-228 GCF_001594075.2 Trachymyrmex cornetzi
TGCCATTGAGCTCTCATTTATTCTCTTTTCGTACATAGGATAAATAGTAAATTGTTCGTAATACGTTTCCGGATCATTAATTTGTGTTAATAACGCAACATGTGGAACTGGATCATTTAATTGATATTCAGTATCACATAATTCTTTAGTTAATAAATTTTCATGCGAATTTGGTAGTTGAATTTGTGCATATAATGTATTATGCTTTTTCAACCACGTTAGTACGTC
>NW_017286200.1:0-228 GCF_001594075.2 Trachymyrmex cornetzi
CCCCAAGGGAATACCGACTCGACGACGTAGCTACGTTGCTTCCTGTTGAAGTTCTTTTAATTCGCAAAACGCGCGAGTACGCGGATCCGAGCACTCGCACGCACTGATCCGAATTTCGCAACCGGGTCTGCGCCTTGGTAGTTATTTCGGATACGCTGTGAATCTAGATAGCGATCGCCTGGATGCAAATGCGACACGCTACGCGAGGACAATGGGACATAATCAGTC
>NW_017286201.1:0-228 GCF_001594075.2 Trachymyrmex cornetzi
TTATTGCTCTCGGCCACTTCTCGGCCTGCCGCGGCGACCAATCAATTCACTACTAGAAAAGAAGAGAACTACTTCGCGACTGTTTCTTTCTCTTTCTATCACGTCTTCAGCATTCTCGTACGAATGCTCAGTCTATCTTATAGCGTTTTCGGCCCGATCGGGTTTGCACCAACCTGGGTTGGATTAATCATTTCCTATGGGTCATGCGCTCTACCAATAGGAGAGAGC
>NW_017286202.1:0-228 GCF_001594075.2 Trachymyrmex cornetzi
AAAAGGAACAGGGAACAGAGAATAAGAATTTCAACTTATCAGAAATCATGTATTGTGGAATACACACTGCATATTCCATAATACATGATTTCTGATAGGTTGAAATTCTTATTCTCTGTTCTGTATTCCCTGTTCCTTTTATTGTGCGGAGCCCCTAAGAATATATAATTTTTTGATTAGTAACGGAAATTTATCATTATGTAACTAAAAATCGGAATGTTATTCTGC
>NW_017286203.1:0-228 GCF_001594075.2 Trachymyrmex cornetzi
ATGCAGAATTCGTCCCTATTTAATGTTGGCAAACAACAAGGATGATTTACTGTGTTACATTGTTTCCTTGCTGGAAAACATTCTGTCTCTTGCTGAAAAGCGCCATAGATGTTGATCAATGAAATTATAAATGTTTTAGTAAATTTTCTGATTTTTATAATTTTCAATCAAACTTCTGACTTAAGTACCAAGGAAGTTTCTTTTAATATGATATATTATTTGCATAGG
>NW_017286204.1:0-228 GCF_001594075.2 Trachymyrmex cornetzi
AAGATGTGAATTTCTAAATAAATAAAATGACGCTCTCCTCTGAGAAATGAAGTTATTAAAATGTGCTCCATTTTCAAAAAATGAACAGGTGCAAATTATTCTACGAGAACTTTTTTCTAAAATAGAAGTTGATGCTTTTACCAGAACTTTTGTTTATTTCATTTTAAATTTATTATAAGAGCCAAATATGATATTTAAGTTCAAGGACGAGTAATTCGTAATGTAAAA
>NW_017286205.1:0-228 GCF_001594075.2 Trachymyrmex cornetzi
AAACTGTATTACATTTTATCGCTTATCTATTTAAATTGTTATTGCCTGTATAAAATATGAATATTGTTCAAATTGGTTGTTTATAGAATGTTAACATTTTTTACAATGTCATCAATGTTTAAGTGTTCTGTCTAATTATTTTGATAGTCCAACGAAATTATTTTGGGATTTGTATCTAGCTAAGTTTTTAGGTATTTAACAACACCGTTCTTTCTGTATATATATTTC
>NW_017286206.1:0-228 GCF_001594075.2 Trachymyrmex cornetzi
TCTTCATCCTCAATCAGACGGACAGGTAGAGCGCCAACACCAAACAATTGCAAACTTTTTAGCAAAATATATTGCTGAAAATCAAAAGGATTGGGATCGTTGGATGTTTTTATTAGCCTATAGGACTTCGAAGCATGAAACCACAGGGATTTCACCAGCCTAGAAAGCCTCATAGGAAGAGAGTGGCAAACTGCATCACGTGACCCGGTCTCCTCTGATTGGCCTTGG
>NW_017286207.1:0-228 GCF_001594075.2 Trachymyrmex cornetzi
ATTTTACTTAATAGAAACATATTAACTGGACTTTGAATGATAAAAAGTTATATTTTAGTTTGTATTTATTAAACTTATGCATATATTTTGTACTTGCATTTGCATTGTATACAAAAAACAAAATATAGAATAAATATCCTACAATATTTTGTACTTTTTTTCACATCATGCATTTTATCACATTTCATTGCATCACATAAAATCATCACATAAACTAAACAAAAAAAA
>NW_017286208.1:0-228 GCF_001594075.2 Trachymyrmex cornetzi
CTGTTGTAACTTTTTTATAATATAATTTGAAGACCCGAATTGAGGCTGGAAAAAATTTTTAACGGTCCATAGATATGATAAGTCTGCAAGGGTATTTTGTTTGCGTTATTCTCCTTGTAAGAATGCACGAAAATTCAAAGAGGGTACTCGGGATTCATATGTGACTAACTTGTAGATTTTCGGCGTGTTCTGAATACTACTTTATTTTTTATTACAATAAATATATAT
>NW_017286209.1:0-228 GCF_001594075.2 Trachymyrmex cornetzi
TTCACTTCAGTAAGAAAGTATTACAAAACGGCAAGTCTATCGAGTGGTCTGAAAATAAAACTCATTTAATCTCCGAGCAACACCAAAAGAAGCTTGAACAATGTCCTTCGTCGTTCGTACAAATCTGCTGTAAAAAGTTGTTTTCCAAATCAAAGCCTAATGTAAATCGCAAATTATCTAATTGTTAATTAAACATTTTTTCAAATTTTTTAACAAAAAATGTGCAAA
>NW_017286210.1:0-228 GCF_001594075.2 Trachymyrmex cornetzi
GAAAAATATATTGAAAATTTACATATAAATTTATAAAAGTGTCAAGATTTAATTGGACCGGATTTAATATTCTTTCTCTTATTTGTACTTGTTTCAATCAATCAATTTTTCTACTTATTATTGTAACAATAAATTTTCCGCGAGAGAGAGAGAGAGGGAGAGAGAGAGAGAGAGCGAATGCAATTCTATCTAATCATTACGACTGACTTGAATTATCCCCACGGAGAC
>NW_017286211.1:0-228 GCF_001594075.2 Trachymyrmex cornetzi
TTGATTGTAGAATAGAGAAGTTCTCAAGTTTTCAGAAATTCTCGATTTTGTAGCCAATCAATATGTTTAAAAACTTTGTCGTACGACAAATGAAATATTAGTCTACGATTAATGCAGAATGTGCTAGAATACAGAAAATGCTATAGTGTTTCATAAAATCGATAATGGAAGATATTATGCTTTTTAATTATGATGATCTAACGATCTTTAATTCAAAGATTTATCTTG
>NW_017286212.1:0-228 GCF_001594075.2 Trachymyrmex cornetzi
GTCTCGCTGCTCGCGTAGTCTCGCGTGGTGTTGCATCCGTTGCATCGGCGGTAGTGGTCATCGGTTAGGTCGAGACACCAAAGTCAAGTGTGTATAATGTAAGGACAAACAGATAGTTTTTTTTATGTTATATATTAGTACTAGAAATAAAATTTATAATGGCTATGTTCCATTTTTCACTAAGAGTACTGAAAGTCTGTAATTTACGTATATTATAGAAATACAATT
>NW_017286213.1:0-228 GCF_001594075.2 Trachymyrmex cornetzi
TTTTATAAAAGTATATATGTAAGAATATTAATCATTATGCATTTTACGAATCTATCACTTCTTTTTAAAATATAATTATAAATTGTAGTGAAATTGACGCTCGTTACAATAGACCGTAGGGATTAATCGCGCGGTCGGACGTGCCGACAATGCATCACGCGGCGCGCGGAAACGACGACACGTTGTCGGAACAAAGTCGGAATCGTTACATCGGGGGCTTGCCGCGCC
>NW_017286214.1:0-228 GCF_001594075.2 Trachymyrmex cornetzi
GTGGGGGCCGCCTCGCGGCCCCCCCGTTCCCTTTCTCGCTCCGCCTCCTCCTTCCGCAGCAAGACACGCTCGCAGAAGGAGGAGGAGGCCGTCCACGCCTCCTCCCTGCCGACCATGGCCCTTACGACCGCTGGCAGGGAGAGGTCATGTCCTATCTGCGCCCTCAGGACACCGCGCTCCTCTGCCCACGCCGGACAATACTCCAGCGTGTGCTGCGCGGTGTCCCGG
>NW_017286215.1:0-228 GCF_001594075.2 Trachymyrmex cornetzi
TGGACCATAAAATAATTATGTAAGAAACTTAAGTATAATGAGCAATATTGCAAAAAGTTTCTAGCAATCAGTTTATTTTAATAATCCAACAAAATTATTTTCAGATCTGTATTTCAGTTAAATTTTTAGATACTTCAGCAAAACCATACTGTTCTTTCCATACTGTTGCTGGTGTAAACTCGGCCATCACATCGACAAACTGAGAGCGCATTGATCCTTTGCAATCCG
>NW_017286216.1:0-228 GCF_001594075.2 Trachymyrmex cornetzi
CTAGGGAGTGGGACGACCAGACGGGCGGATGATGGTGAAAAATTCCCCCTGCTGGCATCCAGCGGGGGCGGACCAAACCAGTCTGCATAGCCGCAGATCAGGGGCCGCCCCCGCGAGCAGTCGCCCGGAAGAATGGGCCACCCCACCAGGCGCCCCACAGAGACGCCCACTCCGTCCTCTCCGAGAGTACACGGTCCTCGCCAGGGTAGAACCGAGCGGTCCCGTGCA
>NW_017286217.1:0-228 GCF_001594075.2 Trachymyrmex cornetzi
CTAATAAAATGTTTACTACTGCGATTGAGATTAAAATATTTTTCTGACCAAAGCTGCAGTTTACCGTATCGGAATTTAAGTATATCAATATATACGTATAACAATATATTTACAGTGACACACGGTTATTGCAATTGCGTTTAGCTCGATAAATTTAATAAAGTTATTGTGCACATGGAGGACTCACCGAAGCTTGTCGCAGTCGAAAGAGAAGGCGCGCGTGGTATA
>NW_017286218.1:0-228 GCF_001594075.2 Trachymyrmex cornetzi
TTCGGCCAGGGTCTCGTTCAACGCGATCCCTAACAAGTAAACACCATCGTAAAATGCTCCGACAAAGAAATTCACCTGTGAAAAAAGAAATTCATTTCACCCGCTTGGATTGATTTTCTTGATTGATAATATTGTACTCTTAAAATGCTTCGTCTAAAAAAGATTGCAACTTTATTATGTCCTTAGGATTCTATATTATAGAATTATTATTTTAATGAACTCACTTCT
>NW_017286219.1:0-228 GCF_001594075.2 Trachymyrmex cornetzi
CGTTGACACGAAATCAAACCTGGGAGCTGTGTAATCGACCAGTTGACAAAAAGGTATTAAAATCAAAATGGATATTTAAAATTAAGGACAATCCACAGGAAGGATCACGACGTTTCAAAGCGAAGTTAGTAGTTAAAGGATATGAGCAGACAGCAGGTGTAGACGATCATGAAGTGTTCTGCCCGGTAGTAAGATTCACTACATTGCGATGTTTATTTGCCATAGCAG
>NW_017286220.1:0-228 GCF_001594075.2 Trachymyrmex cornetzi
CCTGCAGTCTAGTCAAGTCCTTACAATCTTACAACTACAAATGGCACTTCAGCTTTAGTACTGGAAATCTTAGCATGTTCTTTTGAACTTGTATTATTCAGTGCAACCCATGGAACTCGTCCAGTGTTGGTGCGAACTGAGTGCGCACTAACTTTTTTCCAATCGAAAATGCTATAAAATTACTATTACATGCACGTATAATAGTAGTTATAAATTAATAGGTACACT
>NW_017286221.1:0-228 GCF_001594075.2 Trachymyrmex cornetzi
ATCGGTATATAGAATGCTTAATGTTACTGATGGAAATGTACCGAGGACTTATGGGCTGCCAAAGGTACATAAAGAAGGCAATCCATTGAGAATAATTATTAGTTGTATTAACAGTCCTTTATATTCGCTTGCTATGTTCATAAAAAATATTATTGATAAAAGTCTAAAAAAGGAATTTAGTCATATTAAAAATAGTTTTGATTTTGTTAACAAACTTAATGGATTATC
>NW_017286222.1:0-228 GCF_001594075.2 Trachymyrmex cornetzi
CAAAAAGTACCAGCAAAGTTTTATAAAATAATTTATTGAATTATTACTGGAGCAACATAAATCTGTGAATAATGAAGTCTATTCTGAATCGACAATACAGCGAAACGTTCTGAAAGTTAGAGTCAATTAGGACATTATAGGAGCAAGTCAACTGCTTTCGCGGCTCGTCGGCAAAATATCAGAATTTAATATTATTGCATGTTGTAATGACACGAAAAGTAGAATGGA
>NW_017286223.1:0-228 GCF_001594075.2 Trachymyrmex cornetzi
AAAATATTAAATTTAAATCAAATATTCCAATTATGTATAATAATAATATAACAAAGTTTTTTAGAAAATCAATTTAAATGTTTTGAATAATTAATATTTTGTAGCACATTAATTTTGAAATATAATTTTGATGGCAATAATCGATTACAGAGAAATAAAAATATAATTTTTAAAGTATGTTCCTTTTTCTTTTTACATTTCTTTTTCTTCCAGCAACTTAAATGACAA
>NW_017286224.1:0-228 GCF_001594075.2 Trachymyrmex cornetzi
TGTCCTTGAAAAATTTCTTAAATAACGCTAACAAAGCAGATATACTTTGATGAAATTGCAATTCCTGCATTTTTGCAGGTGTTGTATCATATTACATTGATGATGATTTCATCAATAAAATATGTTAATGTCCTTGAAAAAATTTCTCATATTACGCTGACAAGATCATATTGAAACTTGCAATTTTGCCGACGCTGCAATTTGCGGTGTATGATTACATTAATGTCA
>NW_017286225.1:0-228 GCF_001594075.2 Trachymyrmex cornetzi
TTGCGCGTGTGTGTGTTTGCTCGTGTGTGTTTGTGCGTGTGTGTATTTGCTCGTGTGCGTTTGTGCGTGTGTGTGTTTACTCGTGCGAGCGTGCGTGCGTGCGCGCGTGTGTGTGTGTGTGCGCGCGAGATAAAAGTTGCTTTCCATTTACACACAAGTGAAACGGAGTCTGAAGTGAGCTGAGTATTTTATACTCAGATTAATGACGTCACTACTTGTTTACTTTGG
>NW_017286226.1:0-228 GCF_001594075.2 Trachymyrmex cornetzi
TTCCTCCGTGTCCAGATCCATTCTTGAGATGCCAACGTTTCGTGAACCTTGCAGTTCACTTCACCAGGGCGAGGGGCAGCCTGATACTGAGCTGTATCCTCCAGGCCGTTCCTTTTTATATTACGCTGCTTGTTGGACTGGTGGGGATGGGAGGAGAGGGGGAAGGGGTTGTGAGAGGGAAAAGAGGTGGTGGAATTAATCGGTCTTCAATAACCGGGAGAATGGTCT
>NW_017286227.1:0-228 GCF_001594075.2 Trachymyrmex cornetzi
ACGATTTTCAAGTCGAGATAATTCTGATATCGAGACTTGGGCAAGAAAAATAGGTTCGCGGATCACAATCTTTGTTTTTCATATTAACGCGTGATTAACATTTAAAAAGAAACATCATTTTATCTCTGGCTATCTGGCCACCATAGCTGCAGATAACATAAAAATACATAATATCGATCAATTAAACAAGCGTATTACTTAACAAGCGATCAAAATTATCGACTTTGC
>NW_017286228.1:0-228 GCF_001594075.2 Trachymyrmex cornetzi
GCCTCGAGGTAAGGTATCGCGTTGTTTTTCGCGCACTCGTACGACACTTCGTTTGTTTTGCGCACGCGCGATCCAAATTCCTCGGATAGCTCTGGCCTGTTTTTCCGCGCACTCGCGACCTTGTTATTCGGAATGTCTGCTTGTTTGCCTCGCTTACTCGCGATTTTGTTTACTCGAATTCCGGACTGTTCGGTTATCACTTATTGTTCACGTGATCGGTATTTCGCG
>NW_017286229.1:0-228 GCF_001594075.2 Trachymyrmex cornetzi
GGAAAGCAACCAGTATTAAAAAAAACTGCTATATCAAATTATTAAAAAGTACAACCTAAGTGCAACTATCTATAAATGACGTATTTATTTATCAAGTGGCACTATCCTTATTATTTACTTCTTGATGAATTACAAATTAATATAAAAACTAATAAGTTTTTACAAACTCCTTTAATTAAAACAATTAATAAAACCATAAAATATGTATTACAGGCAACAGGAGTCGAC
>NW_017286230.1:0-228 GCF_001594075.2 Trachymyrmex cornetzi
TGCAACTAATCTGTAGGAATAAAATATTTGTTCGATATTTTACAAAACTTTATATTTTCAAAACACAGGAGGATTGGCGCGTGGTTTTAGTATCCGTTTCTGGCTGCGGTCCACTTAGTGCTTCAAACGCTGCAAATGCATTTGTAGCAATGACTGGTCCATTTAATGCTTCAGAACGCTCCCAGAAACTCTGATTACGTCATCAATACGTCTTAGTTTTTGCTCCCA
>NW_017286231.1:0-228 GCF_001594075.2 Trachymyrmex cornetzi
ATGCACTTGAAATAGCGCGTTGAAAGTTCTCCGTTATTTTCGTTTTATCGCAATTGGGCTTCTTGCACGTTGACCATGGCACGAGGCTCCAACGAGCTGAAATTGCTAGAATGTTAAGTTACAATAATACAAACTTAGTCGAACAACCGGCGAATAAGTAAGACTGATGAGATCTGAATGCTAATTAATGTAAGTGGAGTTGACACACTGACGGAGACAGACAGTTCG
>NW_017286232.1:0-228 GCF_001594075.2 Trachymyrmex cornetzi
ACAAAAACGTTTCGACACATTTATCGTGCCATCTTCAATGTGATAATTATACATGTAAGAAATCGACGATAATATAACTTATTGTAAACATGTTATATTTCTTCAAAATTAGTCAGATTTAATTTATCGCTGCTTGATCAATGCACACTAAAACAATGCGATCAAGCAGCGATAAATTAAATCTGACTAATTTTGAAGAAATATAAAATGTTTACAATAAGTTATATT